>NC_084822.1:4579986-4879986 GCF_958449725.1 Rosa rugosa
GACAGCTGGTAAGTGGAAGAGTTTATATAGGCAAAACCACATATAAGGTGAGTGAACAATGTGGAATCTATGTCAGAAACAGGGAAATCACCGGCGCGATGGTAACCGGCTTTGATCCATGACTGAGTGTTAGAACAATTGAAGTTCGCAGAAAAGAGAAAGAGGAGGAGAACTTTGGTAGCTATTGATAAATGGTATTGCATTTTCAACAACATATGTCAGTAGTGTGTTTTCGAATAGTGTGTTTTCAGAAACACAAGGAGAACCTTCAACCACAAAATCTGGTGTACAAATTTCCTAGGAAAGTGATACTCTTCTTTATCACAAACACCTAAAATTTAATGTAATAATGTGGATATGTAAAAGTACCAGATTTTTGTGACGTACGTGTATGAGAAAACAAGAGAGTTAGGTTGCCCCATGAAAATGATGAATAAAGACACCATCTGCACTTGTGTACAAATTAAGTCCATCCATTTGTTTCTGCAAAAGAGAAATGAAATTCTTAAATTCATAGATGATTGACATCAAAAGTTTAAAACTTCCAGTGGTAAATGAGATATAAAATCCAGATTAAAGGTTTCATATGTGAACTAATATGAATTGTGTCTCATTTTAGTAGCTCCTCCCAAATCAAAATGGACTTGGGGGGTGGCTTGAATTGCCTAGCAAAGATCTTAATGGGTTTCTTTTTATGTCCTCGAAAAAGGTCCTCTTAACTCTTCAACTGACTTCTCATCCATGTCCCAAAAAAAAAAAAAAAAAAAAAAAAAAAAGAACTTCTCATCCCTCACAACTTCAAGCTTCCTCACATTCCTTAACTGAAACAGTACCCAATTCAGAATTATAAATAAAGAAAAACAACAAGAAAATCTGATAAAATATGAGAGTATCATTCCTTAGTTTTACTGTTTTCCAACAAAATCGATCTAATAGTAACCAAATAATAGAAAGGTTTTAAGCCATTGCAATTACTTCAAAAGAAAGATTTTAACGAATTTTGTTTTTACCTTGGAGAGCAGCATTAAGAGATTAAACCGAATGGAGCAATAGTAATTGTGAAATCAAACAAATGAATTAAAGTAACGTGAAGATTAAAACGGTTACCTTGTTGCAAATGGAAGCTAGCAGCAACAATATATCTATATGCTTCAAATCATATAAATCCGGATCAAATAGCAGCAAAACATGTCCAAATTTCACTAGAATTAAGAAGATTGATCCTGCCTTTTCAAAAAAAAAAAAAAGAAGATTGATCCTGCAGAAGGGCAATCAATTAGTACTAATGGAGGAAAAAAGACCGACTCGTATAAGGGAAGTTCTCTATGTTTAAGGACAATCTCATTATTACTAGCACAAAAAAGATAGTTATGAACTTGTAGAAATATATATAGCCATATCCTGGATTTCAATTATGATTTGGAGACTTTTGTGCGGTCTATTGAGATACAAAGGACCAAATTAGCAACCGGAAATATATGGTGCACTACTAGAAAAACTAGTCAATGCACACAGATGGGGTCCACACAGATGTTCACGTGAACATTTGTGTGGAAAACACGTGGACATCTGTGTGGAAAACATTGCAATACACATAAATACCTACGTGAAAATTATATTCACACACTCATCTGTGTGAAATATATTTGAAAAGTGGGGCCGTAAAAATTCGTACGGATTTCTGTATTAAGTTCACACGAATGTCTGTATGAAGATTTACTTCCGCTTAAGATAATTATGCATATGTGTCAGATATTCACACGTGTCATATGTGTATATATTGGACCAAAATAGTTGGATAAAAGAGGTTGGAAATGGGTTTTTTATACATAGAGGGAAAGGTCTACGTTTTTGTTATATGAGGTGTGTGTAATATGTATATGTAAATGGCTCAGAGAGAAACTGTGATACTAAGCCAAAAAGAGACACAGAAGCCGATGATAAAATGGTTTGGCTACATGAAAGAAGCAATTGTCAGGGACTCAGGGTGATAAAAGATCTGCAAAGACACGAAAAATTGGTAGTTAAAAAATCAATTTGCAGTTGCAAAACTAGTTAAGAAATTAATAGAGAATGATGGTGGGTTCAATCAACAATAGCATACAAATCAACCACTACGCAAAACCATGAATATAATTTTCATTCTGTAGCTGCATACCAGAGTAGGAAGAGAGAGAGAGAGAGAGAGAAGAATGAAAGACAGAGGGAGGAAGAAAATGCCGCTGGAGACGAGGGGAAAGATGAGCCGCCAGCGACGGTTGACTGAGGAACTCCACGTGTACTGCAATTTTCTTCATAAACGCGTCTCTTGATTCCTCGTCCGCTTCATGTCTTTATCGAACCCTAAGACCAAGAAATTAATTAACTTGTTAACACCTGGTTATTGAAGTAAAGCTTAGATTAATTAGCTAATTATTGTTTGGAACCCCTCAAAACCAAGATATTAGGAATGGAAACGCACAGAAAAGTCGGCGGATTAAGGTTAAAGTAAGTTTAAAGAAACAAATTAATTATTTCGTAATTGTCACCATTGTCTTTGATGATAAAATTAATTTTTTTCAAAGTAAAGAGATTAAAACAATGTATTTTCTTCTCATACATCAGTTATATCACTATACGTATATAAAGTAGTTCAAACTAGAAGTTACCTATTGCATTGGGATCAACAACACCTCATCGATCTACAACGTGGATTGCGTGGCCTTACCCCAACCAGACCATCTAGATTTCCCTAGATTTCCTATCAGTAAGACAGGGGGGGGGGGGGGCATAGAGGGAAAAACTAGAAAAGGTCGAAAAGTGGATTCCCATATATGGAAACGGGGTAAGGGTGAGGAGTGAATGATATGGGAGTTGAAAAACAGGGGGGAACAAGCTGGGTCGAAAGGGCTTCAAATCTTCTGTCTCCATTTTCCTATCCCCTTCCCTGTCTCTCTATCAAATGTTGACATGTGGCATTTGTGTCTCCTCCCTAACCAGCCTCTAACCCGACTCTAACTCACCCTCTCCCCTTCCTCTGATCCTCTCTCCTTCCCATTGCCATTCTCCCCCCTTCTTCTTCTCTCTTTCTCTCTTTCATCACCAACCTGCTTGCCTCCTGCTTCTGCTTCTTCTCATCATCTTTATCTTCATCTTCAGCCATGAAGCTTATGAAAATCAACAGCCTCAGCCCCAAACGCCTCTTCCGCTCTAAGAAGGACCGCTCCGCCGTTTCCCACTCCGACCCACCGTCCTTTGGCTCCGGAACGGCGTCGTCTTCCTCCTCGGAGCTGCGGGAGGACTTTGCTCTTATGATGGAGCTGCAGAGATGATCTTAGATCTCTCCATATCACGTTTGAATGTTTGATGTATCCGGAACAAGTCTCTGATTTTTTTTTTTTTTTTGGAATGGGATAATGGATGTTTGGTTTTTCACCGTATAAAATGGAGGAAATGATCAGAGAATCTGATGGCAGTTAATTGTTCAAAAAAAAAAGAAAAAGTATTGTTTGGCTCCAATTTTGTTGCAGCTGGTCAACAGTCTCTTTTCTTGCGCGGGCGTGCCAGCACCGTTCGGGTGCGGTCGTCGGGGGTGTCCCTTGACCTGACTTCTATCAAGCGATTGTAGACGAGGAGAGCACCAACCTCGTCGTGGGATTCTTTGTGCCTCGTGGTGAGGACTTTGCTGAAGTTTCTTCTTGTTCACAAGTCAATACTCAATATTGCAGATTGAGCAGAGCGAAATCACCGGGAAGTATTGAGATCTTGCTAAAGCGTGACTTTAGCTTGGCTGGGTTGCTAGGGCGTTACCATTGCTTGACTGGTTCTGTAACCGTTGTGGTCGCGGCACTACCGTCGGCTCCCGAGGAGACTAGGACCGAAGCACGTTGACAGAGGGTTTGGTGGCACTGAAAGTCGGCTTCTGAGAAGACTAGGACTAGGAGTGTGATCACCGGTAAGAGAAAGAGAAGGAGAGGAGTTGCTCTTAGAGAGGTTTCTCTAGAGAGAACTTAGATCATCTTAGAGATGTTTTGATGTTGTGTTGTGAATGTGTCTTGGTGTCGGTGTTTGGTCGTGGTACTACAATCGGCTCTCGAGGAGACTAGGACCGAAGTACGTTGACAGAGGGTTTGGTGGCACTAAAAGTCGGCTTCTGAGAAGACTAGGACTAGGAGTGTGATCACCGCTAAGAGAAAGAGAGGGAGAGGAGTTGCTCTTAGAGAGGTTTGCTCTAGAGAGAACTTAGATCATCTTAGAGATGTTGTTGTTGTATGTGAATGGGTTCTGGTGTCGGTGTTTGGTCGTGGTACTACAATCGGCTCTCGAGGAGACTAGGACCGAAGTACGTTGACAGAGGGTTTGGTGGCACTGAAAGTCGGCTTCTGAGAAGACTAGGACTAGGAGTGTGATCACCGCTAAGAGAAAGAGAAGGAGAGGAGTTGCTCTTAGAGAGGTTTGCTCTAGAGAGAACTTAGATCATCTTAGAGATGTTTTGATGTTATGAATGTGAATGTGTGTTGTGAATGTGAGGAGAAGGTGTTTATATAGGGAAGAAAAAGAAGAGTGAAATGATGAGTGGAAGAAAAATAATGAAAGTGGAGTATGAAAGTGATTTGTAAAATATGGAAAAGATAGAGAAATGATGAAATGAAAGCAAGGCATGAAGGTGCAAAAACATGGAAGTGATGATGATCTATTAAAGAGATTGTAGTAGGAAAATATATCCAAGGAAAAAAAGAAAAGCATCTAGCTTTCTTCATGTGGGTAGGAAACATGAACATGTGAATATTGAGCTGGTTTTAGGTCAGTTTCTGCCCCTTTATTCCTTCAATTATTTCTCCAACAAGACTTCAGATTGAGCCTTCGACTTCTTCATAAAAAATGTTCCACTATGAGTGTAGATCATCCTGACAAATTTTCAGAGCTTTATTTCATGCGGTTGGGCTGGAAATGCTGCTGGAACTCTTACAGGTCCAGTTTTCCAGTTTTGCTTATGTAGAAAATTGGACTGATTGTTTGAAGGCCTTCCACTCAAACAAATCTCTGGCACTCTTCATAAGAAATTATCCTTGGGCTGTCTAGAATGTATCTGCAGAGTTTCAGCTCATTTCAAGTTCATTTGGTCAGTCTGCCGCCCCTCCTTCCTTGTTTAGCTCGGTTTCTCCTAGCCGAAGTAGGAAAATGTGCTACAGTTGACTTTTCATGTTTCCATGCTTCCATAGTAGGCTTTATTTAGCCTCTAAATATATATTTCGAACTTGTCGACAATATATAGCTTGAGCCACTGACATTGACTCAATTTCTCCAACACATGCCTTGTCAGGCCAAAATGTTCATTTTGGGTCCAAACAAGTATGTATGTATGTGATGATGGTGGGAAAACAAGTAATATAAGCAGCTGGGTTCAATGATGTGGGTTTTTGTTGGTTTGAAGATGAAGATGATGAGAAGAAGAAGAAGCAGAAGCAGGAGGCAGGTTGGTGATGAAAGAGAGAAAGAGAGAGAGAAGAAGGGGGGGGGGGAGATTCGGAATGGGAAGGGGAGAGGGTGAGTTAGAGTTAGGTTAGAGGCTGGTTAGGGAGGAGACACCAAATGCCACGTGTCAACATTTGATAGGGAGACAGGGAAGGGGATAGGAAAATGGGGACAGAAGATTTGAAGCCGGTCGAAAGAGGTGTCGGTTAGGGAGTCATCAGACAAAGGAAGGGACTGGAGTGAGCAGCTTCAAGGTTGGGACAGTTTGATCAGACCCCAGTACAAAACTGTTGGAATCTATCTCTCTCACACCTACAATAACTCTCCAGAACTACAATAACTCTCACACCTACAATAACTCTCCAGAACTATATTGAAGTAAAGAAGAAAGATGTAGGTGAGAAAACTTCAGAAAGATAAAGAGATGAATAGAGAGCAGACCATGTAGCTCTTTTAGTTTCTATTCTGATCTGAAAAGATTACACCAGATGCTTAGGCTTATATCCCAAGACTTGAAGTGCTGCTGGAACAAACTAAACCACACAAGGCTAGATGTCTCTCAGCCACAAAACACTTAACATAAGGTCAAAGAACTGTAAAATACAAAACTCTGACCATTTGACTTACACTACAGGAATACTGATCATTCACGACGCGTGATTTACGACATGTATTTAATGCGTGCCGTGAAAGAATATCATTTACGACGTTCATTAAATGCACGCTGTAAAACTTGCATTTTTACAACAAAATTTAAGGCGTGCAATGAAAGACGTCGTGTTTGTGTACTAAAATCGTCAGAATATTTGTTAAAATTAAATCTCTCTTGTATCAAAACTTAAACTCCTCCGATTTCCCTTCTCTCTCTCCCTCTCTCTCTAATTCCTGAGTTTGCGCAGGTCAGATTCGCACTCTAAATTTCGCTTTTCTAGGGTTTGGATTCCAATTTTTATTGAGCCGATTGTGTTCTAGGTGTTAATATTTGTTGATTTGGTTTTGGACTAAATTCAGTTTACCCCCTCCAACTTAGGGGTAAACATCAAGTCAGTCCCTAAATTTTTTTTTAATCAAGATCGTCCCTGAAGTTCTGTTTTTCATCATCCGCGTCCAAATCTCAAAATTCTCTCCGATCATGACGTCACTTGCTGAGTTGGCCCCGACATGGGGCCCCACTTTTCAGTTTTTGGGCCTCAATTTAGATGAAATGTCGAAATTACCCTCTCCTCTCTTATTCATGTCATTCGTCTCTCTTCCTCTGATCCTCTCCTCCCTCCTCCCTCCTCCCTCCTCCTCTACTACATCCCACAACCCCCTTTGGGGTTACACAAATCCCTTCGCAGCTCCGTTCAACCGCCACCATGAGCGCAACACAACCCTCCTCTCCTACCTCACTTCCCGCTCTCAATCTCTTCACCATCAAAATCAGTCTCTGACTACACACTCTCTCCTCTCCCTCATCTCCCAATCTCCCCAAACCCACTCTCTGAGGCATCCCCCCACCACCCAAACCATAAAACCAGATTTCACTTCACCTTCGCCACCCAAATCATCAAAACCATAATTCAATTCGCCTTTACCATTAAAACCAGATTTCTGCTCTACCTCCAAGAAGCAACGCGCTGCACTATATTCCACCATCAAAAACAAATCATCAAAAACAAACCCGTGCTTAAGAAACCACCTGGAAACTATATTCCACCAATAGAAACACAAAACAAATAAGAATTCTGATACTTAGTGATCTGATTCAGAACCCAGATTCCATAGCTGAGCAAACCTACACAAAAAATAAAAGCCTAGAACCAAAGATTGAAACTTTAGCCAAAATGAAAGAAACCTAGAAGAGAAAGATCAAAGCTTTAGAAATGGGTTACCTTGGAAAATTGATTAAGGGAGTTTTTGAGGCCGGTATCCCGTCAGTGGAAGGCCAAATGGGGCTGCTCGAATCTGAGACCTTCATCTTCATCATCTTCGTTTTTGTCTTCTTGTGCTTTACAACCATGGCTGCCTACACCACCACCCCGAACAACAAAATCCTACTCATCGAACATAGCCTGGCCCATGCCCAGCTCGCCGGAACCCATCTCTTCCACGTCGTCTCCACTGAAGACAAACTCGAACTTGAAGTTTAGGAATGGATTGTATGAGTTGGAATCGGGATTGTATGAGTCGGAATCGGGGCCGCTGCCGCGTGCTGAGATGGTTTCAAGGTCGTCGCTGGAGGTCAGATCGTCGTCGAGCATGGCAGCGGAGAAGGATGAGGGAGGAAAGGGAGGCGTGTGGTCCTTAGATGCGAGCTTGTGCTTGTGGATATAGGAGGTAGTAGAGGTGGAGGCCAAGTGGGATGGCGACGGGGACTATGAGCTCTGCGAATGGGTGGAGACGGCGAAGTGAGAAGAAGAAGAAAAAGAAGAAGAAGAGGAGGAACCGAGGAAGAGAGACGAGGAAAATAGTATGGGGTAGAGGAGAGGGTAATTTCGACATTTCATCTAAATTGAGGCCCAAAAACTGAAAAGTGGGGCCCCATGTCGGGGCCAACTCAGCAAGTGACGTCATGATCAGAGAGAATTTTGAGATTTGGACGCGGATGATGAAAAACAGAACTTCAGGGACGATCTTGATTAAAAAAAAAATTTAGGGACTGACTTGATGTTTACCCCTAAGTTGGAGGGGGTAAACTGAATTTAGTCCTTTGGTTTTTGTGTATTGTGTTATTGATAATTGGGAAATTTAGATGGTACGAGAAATTTGTTTGGGTCTGAATTGCTTGTTTTGGGTTTGCAGTGGGAGATAACTTGAGAGGAGCAAAGGAGTTTGGGAAAACTAAAGATGATTTGAAGTCGCATCCAAGGTTCTAAAAAACGCTAGGCAATAGTCGGGCGGTGACCCTGGGACTAGCGCGTAGGGGCGTAGGCGGGGACTAGGCGGTTTTAATTTTTTTAATTATTTTTATGACCTATAATAATAAAAATAAAAATATTTAAAGTCTAAAAATTAATTAAAAATATAAAAATAGTCAAAATATAGAATAAATTAGGGTTTAGGGTCGCCTAGTCCCCGCCGCCTAAGGGCAACGCCTAGGCCAAAATCCGATCGGTTCCTTACCGCCTAGCGCCTAGGCGCCGCCTAGGCCGTTTTTTAGAACATTGGTCACATCAAAGTGTCGGTCAGATTATAGGGGAAGTTCTGAGACCTCTCGATAATGAACGCTGTAAGTAAAGGTTTTATTTTAGGGAGCATGACTTCTGTTTGATAGAGAGATCGAAATAATGCTCTGAGTTTCTAAATTGTAAAGTGTAAACGTTGTTTGATGTTATGTAACTATATATGAGTTTGGTTTTTGTTGAATTCTGTGGAGAATGGAATAGAGTTTTTCTATGATTGAGTTATTTTTGTTGACAGGATTTTGTCAATTTGTAGGTTTTGTTAGAGGACTTTGTCAAATGTCACATTTATTCACATATGTCATCATTATTTAGAAGCATAGAGTCATCTGCTGCAAGCTCAAGACATGCAAAAGTAAGAATCATACTTGGTTGCTTACGTGAATTTGCTCAAATGGGAACAGTTGGTTCCTTCTTTACAGTTTTCAAGTCTTCGTCCTACTTTTGTAAAGCCTCAAATGGACTAATTGAGTTTCTGGATTGATTGCAGGTAGTCGCTAGTACACCCTTTAACATATGTATAGATTTAGTAAATAACTTCTTCCAATAGGTGACATCTTCTCTAAAGAAGTTCTCTTACTCCAGGTCAGCACTATTCTGTTGATCTATGATTGTAATTCTTTACATAAAGGTATACGTGCAGCCTTCTATTCATATTCCTTTTACTGTTTTGGTCATGTTATCACCATTGGGTGCCTAGCTAACATTTAACAATGCCTCAGCTCTCAAATTATAGATCTGATATGAGTCATGAACTCATGATATGATTCCTTTTGCTACAATGATATATTATTTTAGTTAGGAGACAGCTTTCGGCTTGGTGTAGCAGGAGGCTTCTAGACCCTCTGCTTAAGGTTATTATCTCAAAATTTTGTTGGAATTTTATTCGACTTTTGTTTCTCTTTGTGATTTTCTCCTTTCAAGCTGATCTGCTGTCATGCCCCGAATTTCAAACACAATAATAATACAATTACATCAAATACAGAGCACCGGGTGTGATGGTTCGGACACCAATACTAATAGTTGAGAAAATTTTCCTTTAAATAAGGCAACAAACGATGTCCCGAACCCACAATGTAAATACAGACTTGTTCTTCAAAGTCACATATTACAATAAGCAAAGTTTACAAATTAAACTGAAATATCAATTCAATAAGTAACTGCACACACTAAGCTCATTACATAGCGGAAGACAAATAAATGCGTAGCACAATTATGTAATAAACCACTGCAACAACAAGGAAAATCTACGGCTTCAACCACACTCACCCTAACCTGCAGGATAAACTCCTATACCATGGAATAGTGCACTGGGTTGCAAACACAAACCCGGTAAGCTTTTGCAAGCTTGTATGAGTAAACTGAAAAACTAGCAACGAAAACACATGCTTAAGTCTTCTTAATCTGACAGTCAATAAGCATATTTCATAGCATCAACATTCCACTTATTTCAATAACATGCATCAACAAGACTACTCATAAAGGAATCTATATGGTCATGTCTCAATTCAGCATTCAAATCCATGATCATAGTCCAAAACAAAACCCTTCAAGAAATGTTTGAAATCATATTTGACGCTCAAAGGCGAATTTCCAAATCACGATATCCAAAGTCATGGTAATGCAACTCAAGGAAGCAACTCACCCAATTGATAAGGAAAACAACTCACACTTTGATTCCTTAACACACGAAATAAAGGAGAACAACTCACGCTTTGATTTCCTTTCAAATTGTAATAAACGAAAGTAACTCACACCTTGATTTCTGTCAACACAAAATAAAGAAAGCAACTCACACCTTGATTCCTTTCAAGTCGTAAATAAGAGAAAGCAACTCACACCTTGATTTCTGTCAACACGAAATAAAGAAAGCAACTCACACCTTGATTCCTTTCAAGTCGTAAATAAGAGAAAACAACTCACACCTTGATTTCTGTCAATACGAAATAAAGAAAGCAACTCACATATTGATTCCTTTCAAATCGTAAATAAGAGAAAGCAACTCACACCTTGATTTTTGTCAACACGAAATAAAAAAAGCAACTCACACCTTGATTTCTTTCAAATTGTATATAAGGAAAACAACTCACTCCTTGATTCCTTAAAACACATACTCATGAGTTAGATATACAGGCCTGCTGTACGTGCTGCAAGAGTGTGAAGGAGGGGGAGAGGTGGACTGGGTGCTCATCAACTTGCTGGGCTTTGGGCTGTGACTTTTCTTTGGGCTGCTTTTTGGGCTAGGGTTTTGCTCTCAGCCCATTACTATGTTTTTAGTTAGTCTAATTACAAATAAGTTCCTTGTATTAGGAACACTCTATGTACTTTGCCTACAGAATGATCGGTGTTTCTACACATCTAGTGCAAAGTTATTTGATGCACCGCAATTGAGCGCATTGGCACTGGGACCTTTGTCTGCTATTATTCTTAGTTTAGAATTATGTTATTCTGCTAGACTCCTGCAAAAGCAGTGGAATTGTTTCAATTGTAATGGCACCTATCCCCATGATGGGAACTATGTATTGGGCCATTCTAGCCTGTGTTTGCTATGAATGAATTCATTACTTTCAAAAAAAAATATATATATAAGTAATAATGATTAAAATCTAGTTTGAGAGGCGGAACAATATTTTGTTGGATGATGTCAATTGCACTTGGGAAAGTCAAGCTCAAACTTTTATTCCCTTTTTGTGTCACCTAAAGGTGGTTAAGATTCAGATTAATCAGGATGCTTTTCTTGGTTTGATCAGTGAGAGAGTGATTAATTTCACAAGGTTTTTGCTTGAATATGGTAGTGTGTTGCAAGAAATGATTCTCAGTTCTTAGAGCCCCAATTGTCTACCTCTTTTGAAAGATACAATTGCTTTACTAGAGGGACTTCCTTGTGCATCTGCCAACGTTAAAGTCCCAGTTTCCTGATGAACGACTATATGTTTAAATGATTTTTTGGTTCATATGAAGGCATTGCCCATGCCTTTACATACGCGTTCATTTTGTTTTTCTTTTCATGATGTCCTGGATAGTGTCACTTAAATAGTAAATCAGTCCATGCATGTAATTTTTTGAAAGGAGAATGAATCAACTGCAACGGTCAAAATAGCACATCTGTCAAAATAGACATAAACATAGGCTTACGCCTAAAATGATACACAAACTACTTCATAGACAATAAATTACAAAGTCTAAATCTAACAAAAGAAACTTCGCATTCAAAAGAACATATAGGTTGTACATGTTATCTACCTCTCACCGAGCACGCAATTGTGGTAAGAAAAATAAATAACACTTCTAAGAAGATTCATAGAAGATCTTCAGCTAGGCTAGACTAGACACATCGACCCAACTAAACAAGAATAATCACCTCCCCTTGAAACTAGGCCCAAAGGCCCAATTCCAAGAGGAGGCTACATGGGCCCAGCCCAGCACCATCAACACAAAGACGTCTGGAGGGCAACCTCCCCCGAAGACCATGACGGCTCAGCGACTAGAAGGCAAGCCCACCAGACTGGATCGGCGACGTCGATTCTTTAACCAGTGGGCGGCGTTGGGTGGGAACCGGTGTAGATGGTGAGCTGGAACCGCGACGGAAGCGATGGAGACAAGGAAAACTGGAAGTCTCGCCGGAAGCGGTGGGACTAGAGCAAGGGATGGAAGCCGCGACGGTGGAGGCTAGAGCAAAGGAATTGCTCTGCTGGAAGCCGCGACGAGGCGATGGAGGCTAGAGCAGAGGAACTGCTCTGCTCGAAGGTTTCGAAACTTCCTTATTTTTTCTTCTTAGTCCATGCATGTAATTCATTTTACTGCAAACGTCAGAAAATTATTTAACCTCTGGATCGATCATTAGCCATATTGCAATGCAAGTAAGACAGCAAAGCTACTTGTGGCTTTATTGTGGGTCACTAACATATATTATAACATCCTATATTACATGTCAACAATGACTGCTCATCCCCATGTACTGGCAGCTGCAAAACAGTACAAATATGGAGTTCAGATCGACAAAATAGTTAGCTAAGGTTATAAAACCATTAGGGGGTGTTTGTTTCACCGGACTATCACTCCCGACCTTAATTTCTACAAGAGTCCTGGACTCTTTTAACTTGGGTTATGCTATAGTAAGCCATGAATCTTGTTTGGCACTGTCTAGGACTAAGGAGCAGCAAGAAAGAACACAGAAGCAACTAATGAATCATATGCACAATCATCCATGAATCACAACAAAATTGGGTCTGTCTCAACAATAGAAGCAAGCCATGAATCATATGCACAATCCTCACAATTCACAGAACAATTCTGAATCTCATAAATGAAGCAAAAGCAAGCAAATCAAACACAAATTGCAAAACCCTCTCCTATACCTGGAATTGAATTGGTTCTATCTCCAACTCTTCAATTCTTGCAGCCAACAACCAAATATCAATTGGGTCTTTCCCAGACCTCCCAAAACTCAACGATTCATGGCAAATAAATTTCTGCAAAATCCTCCTTCACTCATCACTTTGGGCTTAATGGGTACCCGTCATCTCTGAATCTCTGTGTTTTGGCTGGCAGAAAACTGAGGGGATTGGAGGGGAGAGTGAAAAATTGAACCTGCAGAAGAGATGGAAGGAGACCCAAGCGAACAGTAGCAGAGAAAACCACGAAGCTGAAGTGAAGAGTTGAAGAGCGAGATTTTGGCTTCCACAGTCCGATGGTTTTTGACATCGCTGTGGAAGAAGGTGAGAGCAGGTTTTTGGGGACTCTGGAGTCTCATTAATTGAGTCCCAGTTGTTGCCAAACACGGGATGATGTCTGTTGGACTAGATAAGCCAGTCCAGTCCCGTCCAATCCCACGAAACAAACACGGCCTTATAGTATGACGTAGTAGTGTAGTACTATATGAGATGTGATTGTTACTAATTTATAGAGTAATTACCTGTCTGAGAAAGAGTCCAAATAGTTGTGTCAGCACCAATATGCCAAGCAAAGTAACTAAGAAGAGACTTTCCTTCAGCATACGAAACCTTGGCCCTAAATAGTCCTAATCGTCCCACTGTAGCAATAGTTACTGACCACCGTGTCATTGTACATTGTCTGATACCCGCCCTATTCCGGTTGTAGCGCTGGTCTCCATAATCCCCGATACCCGAGCGATCAGCCTGACCAAAAAATCCATGGTTGTTAGGGTTTAACAATTTCCAAACGAACCCGTAACACGGAAGACCAATAACTATCTTCTTGGTTGAGACTCCGGCGTTGTTGATCCATGACACGATTCCGGCATCTCCGTTGATGAGACTGGTTGATCCACCGTTGTATAATGCAGCTGGTAGATAAGTGTTGGTTTGCCTTTTGCAGAGCTAGGGCTGTACTAGTGATACGTCATGACGTTGATCCAGTCTAGGCTGCTTGAAACGGCCTGGAATGGATAGTTTACATTGTAGTAATCCGCACTGCGGAAGACTGCAGCGGTCAGCAGCAAGGCGGTCTTGCCGGAGGTGCTGGACTCGTTGGCCACCGCGGACCGCCATTCCTTGAGGAAGCTTCCGCCTACGTGTGGTTGTCTTAGTTAAATCCAATAAAGCTTGTCCTGTGTTCAAATAATGCAAATAATGTCAGGGTCTTTCTGGACAGAGTTTGCATTCATTTTAAAACCAGTATTACAATTTGGGTTGTTTGCTTTCATCATAATAAATGGGCACCCTAGATTTTGTGACTTGCAACATTCTCAATAATTTAGATTTTCCTTACCCCTGCCGATCAGTCAACCTGCCGTATACGTTATTGTGAACTGTTGAAGAATAGGATATTATTGGTGCGGTAGTGCGTCACGTTTGTTGCTATCTAACATTGAACAAGCACTCGATTTTGGTTTCATAGTTTGCTGCATGTAGTTAATTAAAGATTTGTATTTGTTAACATTTGGTTGTGAATGGAAAGAAAGAAAGAAAGAGATGTTAAACAAGGAAATTAGTTATAGATGTAACACTGTAACAGAAGAAATTACTATTCAGATCCTTTACATGTTATGTTTCAGAAAGAATTGTCATCGGGGCACAATTTTGGACATTGTTGCATCATTGACTGAATAGATTTCTTTGTACATATGATCCTCATCTTCATCCTTTTTAACTGAGAAAGCAGGCTTAGGACTAATATTGATGGCTGCACTTTCGCTCTTGAGTATACCTCTTGTGGCACAGCTGGACCAGCTACTGCAGCCGCTCCAATTCCATTGTCATTCGGGTTCGCAAGAGTCCACGCATAGCCATGGTAAGGCAATCCCATAACCAGTTTGCTAGCAGGAAATGAATTGTTTAGCCACTGCCTTATACCATAGTCTGTATTAACATGACTTGTTGGGTTATATATATAGAGCATCATGAGCACCAGTAACATTTTCCTTCAAAGGCAGATGATAGTCATACGCCGCCACGTGCAAAATCCAAGTTCCTCTTCATAGACTCAATCGGATAAGTCATTGATCTGAAAGAAGGCACATAGTTAACGGCCATTGTCAGCATTAATTTCGACTGACTTGAGTTTCTTGGCTCAGAATCCACAGCAGCTCTCCATTCATCCAACAGCTTTCCCAAATTGATCATATGTGCTTCTGTGTTGGGCCACAGCCAAAACAAGTCTACCCCCCAAAAGCCATAGCGCCTTGCGGTTTGGATTGAAGACTCAATGAAAGACCTTCTGCTAGAAGATTGATTGAGCATGGAACTCATGAGTTGACCTTCTCACCCAATATTCCTTGAGCTCTTGAAGCTTGTCCATTCCAGATGGACAGGAGTGTGATGATTGATGGGTTTTTTTGCTTAACGCTGCCAGTGAAGCTGAGTAGTACTGCTGATCAGCTGAGGGAATGATGAGCTGGTAGTTGAAGGAACTTACATTGGCAAAACCACATATAAGATGAGTAAACAAGGCAGAGTTTTTGTCAGGTATAAGAGACCCACTACTGGCATACCAGTAACCAGCTCTAATCCATGTTTGTGCATATGAAGAATGAAACTGAGGAGAAATGAAGAAGATGAAGAGGAGGATCAGGTGGATTGTTTTTTACTCCATGGAAAGTTTTTTTTTTTTTTTTTTTTTTTTTCTAATAAGAAAGGAAATGTTTAAGTAAAATAGATTCGAGAGAGAATGTAGAGAGAATTGTAGGGAGAATGTAATCATATTATTGAGAATAGGAGCCCTTTATATAGGGATTACAAAGTACTAGTTCTAATGTTACATGGAATACTAATCCGTGTAGGATTGGGAAATCTAGAACCTTCTCTCCTATTGCTACTCCTAGTTTGATAAGGCACACATAAAACTGATTTTCCTTCAACACTCCCCCTTGTGCCGCTCAAACTTGGTGGTGACGCTTCATTCGTTGCCTTGTTAAAAACCTTGCTCGAGTGAAAAAAAACCCTGTGGGAAAAAATACGCTCGAGGAGGAGAAAAGAGTACAACACGTCCTCTACTCTTCGAGATCGAACATGTAGACATCATAACTCCCCCTGATGTCGATATCTCCCCTTGATTGCTATAATCATGGGAGTTCGGATAACTTTCTCAATCTGATGCTCTTCACATGTTTCTCGAAGGTGGATTTAGGTAACGACTTAGTGAATAAGTCCGCTACATTATCCTCTGATCGGATTTGATTCACTTCAATCTTTAGAAGTGATTGTTGTTGCTGATTATAAAAGAACTTAGGCGATATATGCTTGGTGTTGTCGCCCTTGATGAAACCTAACTTCATTTGCTCAATACAAGCTGCATTATCCTCATAAATGCATGTAGGTTCATCTGTGGTAGACTTCAAACCACAACTTCCTTGAATATGTCTAATTACAGACCTTAGCCATATGCATTCACGCACAGCTTCATGTAGAGCAATAATCTCTGCATGATTTGAGGAAGTAGCAACAAGGTCTGTTTTGTAGACCTCCAAGATATCGCAGTGCTTCCCATGGTAAAGACATAACCCGTTTGAGAGCGACCTTTGTGAGGGTCAGAGAGGTATCCTGCATCAGCAAAACCCATCAAAACATCACTGTCGTTTTGATGGAGGGGAATAGGGTGAGGCCGGCCACCCTTGGTGGCGGCGGCGGCGTTGGCGGCAATATGGCCGGCCAAGTTGTCATGTTGGACGGTGGCACCATGCCTAATGGGGTCTGATCACATTCTTCCATCATTCCTCTTCTCTCTGTAGGGATAAAATAGGCCCATATCAATCGTACCTCTTAGGTATCGAAAGATTGTCTTTACGCCAATCCAATGGCGGCGTGTTGGCGCAGAGCTATGTCGAGCTAACAAGTTCACTGCGAATGAGATATCTGGTCTTGTGCATTGAGCTAAGTACAATAATGCGCCTATTGCACTTAAATAAGGCACTTCGGCCTCTAATGATTCTTCGTCCTCATCCCTTGGGCGAAACAGATCTTTTCCGGGCTCAAGACTACGACCAATTATGGGAGTACTCACAGACTTTGCTTTATCTTCATTAAAGTGCCTTAGGATTTTCTGAGTATATGCAGACTGATGGATTAAAACCCCATCACTACGGTGCTCGATTTCTAAACCGAGACAAAACCGTGTTTTCCCACTACTAGAATAATGTCATTAGACATCACCACTATTAAATCGGTCAGGATTGCACCTGATGTTAAAAAACATGTTAACATCAGTTTGTGAAGAAACCGATTTCTATTGCTATTATGGACATCAGTCACCAAAGAAAACGATGAGAAAAGTTTTGTTCGAAAAATTTGAAAAAACACGGAGGGACTAAGTTTTAAAATTTGAGAACGCGGGGACTGATCATTTCATTTTCCCCCACACTTGGTATTTTTTTCCGCTTTCTCTAAAACTGTCGAACCCTAGCTAATGACTTCATCAGCTCACCTTGTCGACCTATTCATTCTCCAAGCTGAAGTTCATCGAGTCCCCGACCTCCTTCTCCGACCAAGCCGACTGGAGCCGCCTCCGACCTGACCCCGAGTCCCCGACCTCACCCCGTGTTCCCCTGCCTCGCTCTCTGACCCCGAGTCCTCGATCTCGTTCTCCAGACCCCGATCTCGTTCTCCGCCTCCGATCTGACTCGATTCTTCTACACTATATATCATCATCTGCACTCAGGGACGGAGCCACTACAGATTGATTTTGGTTCCGCCTTCCAGAGTTGCAGGCTCCAGCAATCGAGCCAGCTCCCCTTTCAGTCCGCCTGAGCCACCTCCACTGCGAGTTTGCATCTCTGCGACTACGTGAAGGATTCAATCCCTGAATCTCAGGTAAACACCGTAAACTGCTGATTATGTTTGATAATTGGGAATGGGTTGTCCAGATTCTTGATTCGTGATGTTTGGTGTTTAGGGTGAGGTGTTAAATTGATTACCCAACAGTCCAATACCCAGCTTCTGTCTGTCTGTTTGCTGCTGGAAATGAAGAGGCAAAATCTCCCCAAGTTAAGTGGTGCTCTGGTGCTGGTGCCATCGTAAATCATCTTCATCATCTTAGGTACCAATTTCTCTTCTTTTTGGTTTTATGAGTTTTGGTTATTTTAGAAATTGGATGTGTTGATAATGTATGAGTTCTGCAACGATTTTGATTGCTTGGAATTGGATGTGTCCAGTTTGAATGATCTGCAATTGGATGTGTTGAGTTTGATATTTGATATTGTGAATCATTAGAGCAGCTTAGAGTAGCCATTTAATTCTATCTGTTGGAGTAGAATTCCTACATTTCATTCCGTCCTTTTAGAGCAGCCATGTATTCTAATATGTAACGTATGAATGTAAAGCTACTTCTCAGCAATATGTAATGCTAATATGATTTGCTGGAATGTAACATATGAGAGGAATATATGCAATCTGGTAGTAGTAGCAAAGATGTTAGTTTCCCTTTCCCTTGATTAGAAAGAATTTCTGTGACCTGGTATGTTTGATCTCTCTTCTTGTTTCCTGGAAATTATACTTCAAGCCTACACTAATCCATTTGGTTTCATTTTAAGTTCTGTACTGAAGTAAGTGATTTAGTTGCATGTTGTTTTAATTGGGTGCATGTCAGACTGCTGGATTCATGAGTTGATGGCTTTAATTTCTTGGGTTTTAGCTAGAAACCCAAGTGCCCAGATTTGCTATATTCCGACACTTGGATTTGGGTGCTGATCTTGGAAGAATGACCGAAGCAACTTCCTATGTTTTAGAGGTGTTTGTGCTGATCTTGCGTTCTTGGAATCGGAAGAGGAGGAGAGAAGACTTTTAATTGAAGGTGGGTATTTTAATTACCGGTTTCTGTTGTGGTTAGGTTTTAACTTATTTAACTTCCTATGTTTTAGAGGTGTTTGTGCTTAAAAGAAATATCAAAGTGAGTCAATCTTGTGTTCTTGGTTAGTTGAATTAATGGTTTTTGATGTGGATAAGTTTTGATTTATTTGGGTTTCTATGTTTTAGGTGTGTTTTTTCTGTGTTTTATAGTAAGAGGTATCTAGATTGTTCATCCATTGTGATGTAATAGTTTAGGTTTCATAATGAAGTTGTTTGGGTTCTGTTTACTGAGTTTGTATTGTTTCTGGTGGAGGTTTCAGAGTCTTATGTTTAAGCACAAGTTGTACCAGCTAAGAGAAGAGAGGAATATATGAAGCCTGAGACTTTTGCTTGATCATTGAGCTGTTGGATTTGAAGACTGAAGTTGGGGACAATAGAAGTGCTACCTGGTTTCTTCAGGACCTAGCCACTGAACAAGAGGCTGAGGGAAGTGTAGTGAGTGATTCTCAACTTCTGCATTGTGTTTTGTTGATATTATTATTATGAATTGTGTGGTTTAATTATTTTACGAGTTTGAGTTGCGAATGGAATGTGTGGTATTATTCGCATTAGCAGCTGATGATTTATCAATATGGTGGATTATGATTAATTATTTTTTTGTTGCCAAATTATCTTCAGGTGGTTGAGCAGTTGAGTGGCTGAGGTTCCTGGGCTATTTTACAGAAACATACCTGCTGTTGCTACAATTCTAGTTGGCCAAATGGTATGCAAATTATATTGAGTTTGATTGTCAATGTCTATTGATTTTTCCCCTGCTTGTGTGGTTCATTACTATATATGGTTCATTGCCATGCCGTCTTACTGCTATCAGGTTGGATTTCAAAAAGACCACTTGCTTATCCGAATCAACCCTGTAAGTTCGTTTCAACTGTGAAGAATAGTAAAACAAAATATGAGAACCAAACTATGAACTAGAAACACTTATCTGGACATTCACTTTCTCTATCTACTGTTTAATTTAGGAGACAGATGTACCTAATTAACTTTGATGATTTCCTTACACTACCCTTGTATTAACTTTCTGGCAGATTTTCTATTTTAAGTGTGTTAATTTGATATTGAGGTTTTTCAATGTTGATATAACTCCGAACTTCCTCAGGATCTATTTTATGATAGTTAATTGTTTGCAAAGAGAAGCATTTTTCTTGCTTATTAACAAAAAGCATGAACCATAGCACATTTTCTGGGCTCTTCAACTCTAGTTTATACTTTCATTCTTGTTGTAGGCAATTTCCAAGGGGTGACAAGGGAGGGAAGCACAAAATACTGTGAGGGTATGTAATTCTCATGTTCTCCAGCATTCTAAGTTGTTTCAGGATATGTTGATTTATGTTAATTGTGGCAAATATTCTAACTAGGGTCTATTGTTTTCAATCCTGCAGATCGGGTTGAATTAAGGGAGTTACTACAGATGTGCTAATTACTGCATACGAACCCATTCATATCAAATAAGTATCAAGAGTTAGTTTCCAAAAATGATAGTTTGTTTATTACTGAATATACAATAAAGAAATTGCCTCCTATATTGAAACAAATATGTCTTATTGTATATGCTTACTGAACACAGATATTATATGGACAAATCTAGTAAGATTGATGGTTGGTCCAATAGCCTATACAATATTGTTGCCCGTGCACTGTGTTTTCATATAATAGTCTGCTGATGATGACTACTAGTTGAAATTATGGGTGGCAAATTCACATCAAATCATTGCCAAATCTATATGTAATAATTTAAGTGTGAAATTGAAAAGTATACTCTGTAGGTTTCACATTACATTATCATAAACTAGATGAAACGAGCAAATTTTAAATCTTAATTGCAGCTTCATCATTGTCAACTTCTTTTTTTTTGGGTATAAATTAGACTGCTGTATGTATTGTATGTGATCTTGTTGAATCTATGCACTGAATAAGTACAGTCCAGGTAAATTGTTTTGTTTAATATTTTTTTCGTTCGATTCAAGGTATATTATTCTTTTCCAGCCTTTGGGGATGATTTTGTTTTTAGTTGAATGTGTTAAGACTTTATTGATAACTAATAAACAGATTAAGGAATACATTTCTCAGATTCTATTACATCTTGAATAAAGGAAGGAATGTTAGACCAAAAGAAAGCTTGATCAAAATCTGCAGCATGAGCTGCCAATTTGCGCGCAGCCATGTTTGCCTTTGGGGATGATTGATCAATGTGAGAATTTTTTTTTTTTTTTTTGGAGGGGGGGGATTTGGGAATAATTATATACACATAAGATCCTTAGAAAGCTATTTTTTCTTATCACAAATGAATGAACTAAAATTATTTTATAGACTATGAAGTTTGAGTTTCTGGGCTTCCAATCAAGTGGAATGGTACTTCTTATGAATCGAGACTACTTTTGAAGCATTTTGTATTGAGTTCCTATCAGGATTTTCATTTCAAGTTTGAAATGATTTTATTAAATGTTTGCTTTCATGGTTGTCTTTTGTCTTGTATTATCAGCCTTACCAATTAATACTGTGCTTATTGTTCAGATGTTTAAAGACAGGAATCTGGTTACACAGCTTGTTAGAAGGGCTGAGAGGGCTGGTTACAAGGCAATAGTCCTCACTGCTGACACTCCAAGGCTCGGGCGCAGGGACGCTGATATCAAGAACAGGTGAGCGGTAATTTAAGAATATCGCATGGAGATAAAGAATTTCATGTGATATCTACTGTTACTATGTGGCTCTTTTGGTACATGATACTGCTTCTATGTTCCATATGCAATCAAATATCATTTTAAGGTTTGATATATCTTCTTTTAACTTGATTTTGCGTAATGAGGACCTAAAGCTGTCTAATGGTTCTTCACAGGTTTACTATGACACCAAGTTTGACATTGAAAAACTTTGAAAATTTGGATCTTGGAAAGATTGATGAGGTTGGACCCATTTACTTCTGATATCAGACCAAATAAAAGTCTCTGCAGTTACTTTTCATTTTGACTTAGTTATTCAGCATTGTGTTAATGAAATTGCAGACCAATGATTTTGGATTAGCATCATATGTTGCTGGACTATTTGCCCGCTCTCTCAGCTGGAAGGTAAGATGATTGCTTCAATATTGATAATTTGATTTATTAATCTGAAGTAACAATTTGAAATATTTTATCTTTCTGATTTTTATTGCTTATGAATGAAAGGGCAGGAGTTCCTTTATCAATTGTTTGCATTCCTGAAGTTTCAGTCATTACAAGTGCTTAGTATTTCCCTTAGTTTGATTTTCTATTAAACTTTGTTTTAAATATTAGTGTTTCATTATGACTTATGTTATATATATTTGTAGTGGGCGGTAAAGGATCGGAAATGGTATACCCAACAACAACTTGACGAGGTGCGCATTGAAGTAGCCGACTACTTACAGACTGCTGTAGATTCTGACTAGTTTCTTGATTTTGAGTTAGACTAGCTTTTGATTAACTTTTGTGTAGCAATTATGAACAAAAATGAATACTAATTGCTAGGCTAGCCTTGTAGTACGTGAGTTGGGGTTTTATTTTGCCCATTTTGTAAACTGTTTAGGATGTGATTTCAGATAAAATATCCCAATATTCAAATCACTCTTACTCTTGTTAACTGTCGAAATTGCAATTTATAGCAGCAGCTACATATTCTGTGGAGATCATCCTCTTTATAGAATATGATGTCTAGATATAAAGTTGAAATCAGTTTTAACTATAAAAACTGATGTCCAGTAATACAGATACATCAGTTCTAAAATGAAAATCGATGTTATTAAAATATACAGACATCGATTTTTTGTCTAAAACGATATGTTACTGAGTACCAGACATCAGTTCCAAAATGGAAATCGATGTTACTAAAATATACAGACATCGATTTATTGTCGAAAACGATATATTACTGAGTACCACACATCAGTTTGTTAATGAAAATCGATAATACCTTCAATACATAGACATCGATTGTTTGTCAATAACGATATATTACTGAGTACCAGACATCGTTTTTCGAATACAAACGATGTACAATAGATAATTAACAACGTTTTTTACTTAGACACTGATGTTAATGTAAGTAAATAAATCGGTTCATACAATACTAGACTTTGTATATTGAATCTAAAATCGTGGTATATGTGGCAAATTATGCTTCAAAATCATGAACAACAAGAAATCTTTATGGGAACCGATGTCTGTAACAGTATTAGTCATCGTTTCTTAAATCAATAACGATGTTAAAACGCAAACTTGTGCTGTATAATATATATTTCTTTAAGCATTAAATACAATAAAATGAGGGTTTAACAATAGTAAAACATGCAAGTTTGTTATCATTTAAACCTATTTACATCGATTTCTAATGAGGAACCGATGTCTAAAATAATACTAGACATCGGCTAAAAACCGATGTCTGCATTTTCCGGATTTTTCTCATCACCCACAAAGACATCGGTCAGGTTTTTGTTAGACATCGGTTTTTGGCCGATGTCTAGGGCCAAAATTCTAGTAGTGTCCCAAGATCTTTCATCTCAAATTCGGATTTCAAATATGTAGCAGTCTCCTTTAACTCATCTAGAGTTCCAATTAGGTTCATGTCATCGACATAAACTGCTACGATTGCAAATCCGGAACTTGTTCTTTTAATGAACACGCATGAGCATATTTCGTTATTAATATATCCCTTCCCAATCAAGTAGTCACTTAGACGGTTATACCACATCCGTCCGGATTGTTTTAATCCATATAGTGAGCGTTTTAATCTTATTGAAAACGCGCTCCGTGGTTTAGAGCCACTTGATTTGGGTAATTGAAGTCCATCTGGAACCTTCATATATATCTCCGAATCTAGATCCCCATAGAGATATGCTGTAACCACATCCATAAGCTGCATGTCAAGTTTTTCGGAAACTACCAAACTGACAAGGTAGCGGAACGTTATAATGTCCATTACGGGAGAATATGTCTCCTCGTAGTCGATTCCAGGGCGTTGTGAGAAACCTTGCGCCACAAGGCGGACTTTATATCTAACCACCTCATTTTTCTCATTACGCTTTCTAACAAAAACCCATTTATGGCCAACAGGTTTTACATCTGGGGGTGTCTGCGTTATGGGCCCAAATACCTGTCTCTTTGCTAGTGAATCTAATTTAGCCTGGATCACATCTTTCCATTTAGGCCAATCCGCTCTTCGTTGACATTCTTCGACAGAGCGAGGTTCGATATCATCATATTCTATGATTCCTTTTGCAACATGATATGCAAATGCATCATCAATTGCCATAGAATTTCTATCCATCATCTCATGTACACTAGTGTAATTTATGGAGATCTCTCTATTCTCTGGAGTTGGTTCTGACATTAGAGCGTCCCCCAATGATGTCTCTTGGACATAACCATAATCCGGAATATTCTCATGAGATGGATTATTTACATCGATGATTAATGGATTATTTTGTGCCAAACTCGCTTTCTTTCTTGGGCGAGAATCCATCGAACCTATAGGCCTCCCGCGCTTCCTGGCAGGAGCCATGAGCCTAGCCACAACATCACCATCACTGTGAGTGGGGACGTTGGCGTCATGCTCTGGTAACCTTGAGATGGCGTCATGTCCTCTAATTTTAGGGACATCAATCCTTGCAGGCACGTTTGCAGCAGGTATGTGTGATCTCGTCACTTTAGCGATATCAGAAAACGCATCAGGCATCGATTCTGCTACGTTCTGAAGATCGAGAATTCTACGCACTTCAATTTCGGACTGTGCGGTTCGGGGATCAAGATGAGACAGAGTGGGGACAGACCACGACAATTCCTGTCGTTCCTGTTGAACATTCATGTTCTTATCTCCCCCTAACGACGGGAAGACTGTCTCATCGAAGTGACAATCCGCAAATCTTGCGGTAAAGAGATCGCATGTCAAGGGTTCTAAGTAGCGGACAATTGTTGGAGAATCATATCCAACATAAATGGCTAATCGTCGTTGAGGGCCCATTTTGGTGCGCTGTGGCGGCGCAATAGGCACATAAACTGCACACCCAAATATGCGTAAGTGTGAGACATTAGGCTCATACCCAGTCACCATCTGGGACGCAGAAAAGGGTTGAGTGGCAGTAGGCCTCAGACGAATAAGCACGGCTGCATGCAATATTGCATAGCCCCAAGCAGAAATAGGAAGATTTGTGCGCATTACCAATGCCCTAGCGACCATTTGTAGTCGTTTAATGGCGGCTTCTGCGAGACCATTTTGGGTGTGAACATGAGGAACTGGATGTTCAACTTCAATCCCAATGGACATGCAATAATCATCAAACGTTTTTGATGTAAACTCCCCTGCATTGTCTAACCTTATAGACTTAATAGGATGATCAGGGTGGTGAGCCCTTAACTTAATAATTTGTGCTAGGAGTTTAGCAAATGCAGCGTTCCTAGTGGACAATAGCATGACATGTGACCAGCGTGTCGATGCATCAACCAACACCATAAAATATCTAAATGGTCCGCATGGTGGTTGAATAGGTCCACAAATATCACCTTGGATTCTTTGCAAGAATGGTATATTTTCTTTAGTGTCCTTTGCATAGGACGGTCTCGATCCTAATTTTGCTAAAGAGCAGGCTTTGTAGAATGAATGATGGGCTTTAAAAACAACCAATGAGGATTTTGGTTGAGCCATGAAGTCACAATGGACTTTAGAAGTAAATTTTGGAGACAAAGGAGCCTTGGTGGCGTCAATGCCACCCTGAGGCCGCAGGGGGATGGCGGCGCCGGCCAAGGATGGCCGGATTTGGGGGTGAACGGCACCGTGAGGCGCAGGGGCTCCTTCGGTGTCCAAAAACCGAGTTTTACTGCTTTTCGTTCTGAAAAATGGATGTCCGTGTGAAGTCTTTAATATACGGATCATCATATCACAACCTGGATGTCCCAAACGGTCGTGCCAAAGCCTATATGTGTCAGAATCCCATAAATCATCCCTCATAACATGATTGGATTCAATTACTCGAATAGTGGTTGCATACAACCCACTAGAGCGACACATAAGTTTCTCTAAGACTCTTTTATGTCCGTAGTCATTAGAGGTGATGCAAAGGAACTCTTGTCCATTCTCACAATGTGTTTCCACATGAAAACCATTGGCTCTTATATCTTTTAAGTAATAAAGTTCGAAAAATATGTCCATGACATGAGATAAAATAAATCGATACTTTATTAATAATAGCCAATGATTACATCAAGGTTTCGTGACCATAATCTAATCCAAAGTAAAATCAAACATTAGACAAATTGTAGTCACTCAATTCGTTCGGTAATTCCAATTAAATATGACCAGGGAAGTAGAGAGAGATGTCGGTGGAGCAAAGCTCTCTTAAGTACCACTAATCTCAATTACTTTCCTACACATCATACTTAATTGAGTACGCCTAAAGGAAAAGAGATAATCCAATAAGTCATTTTATTGATTAAGGCATAATTGCCATTACATAATTCTTGGAAAATTAAAAGACTATGCTAAATGAAAATCTGCGGCATTCTATCTTCATCGCAAGATTTTAAAGTCTTTTGTAGCTCGATATCTTGATTACCATTAATCAGGTACTCCATAAAATACCATGAAGAGGATGCTCTCTTGATTGAGGTGTATTGACAAAATACATATGGTCTCTAGGACCAATGGCGTTGGAATAGTGCAATCATGGCCAAAATTGGCTCCATGGTGTCCAACCCTATACCCTCAACGTCATGACCCCTATGGTCATGTTAGGGTTTTCTCAATCAATTTGTTTTTTCGCGTTTTTCCACAAGCATGCATAAATAATATGATGCAGAGAGCCTCCGAACCATATTTCATAACTCTTTCAAAGTTTTAGTGAAGCAGATACTATTTCATCGTGCTTCTATGTTCGGAAATTTGTGAATGTTACCAAAAACGTTCACTAGGCGCAACCCAAAGGTTTTAGCGTTATCCTCATTCATGTACTCAAACTGGAGGGCCATCATAATGTGGCGCTTCATCAGGGTAAATGCCCTGGAATTTTCTATCTCAGTTTGTGAGTCTTGAGCGGTTCCTTTAGAACAGGGCTCTTGGATTGTAGGCAAATAAATATCCCGTGCCCGTAGAATCCAATGGAGTAAAATCGAGCTCGTTCAAGTCTTACATCCTGAAAAGGAAAGCAAGAACGTATTAGTTTCAGAGTCAATGCTTCCACGAAAACTAATATAAGATTTCTGAGCCTTAATGCTACCAAGAAATCGATTTCCAAGAATATTTGGATTAGACCGAAACAATGATGTTTGAATGGTCAAAATAAATGCTCTCGAACGCTTTTAGTCTGTAGCTCACGAACGCTCTTAGTTCGTTAAATCGATGCTTACGGACGCTCTTAGTCCGAAGTCTTACGAACTCTCTTAGTTCGTTAATTGCGTGAATCCCCACGATTCCGCTTTTCAATGATCGAACCCACGTTATAAGAAAGGTGGGATGTAGAAGAAGGGAGGTTGCGAGTCCCCGAAGAAAAAGAAGGAGAAATTAAAATTCGGAAAGCTGGAACTTTAATTTAAAAACTTACTTGTTGAAATTCGGAACAGATTCTCTTCTGAACAGCTTGCACTTCGATTGGTGTACAGGTCTCAAAACAACTCCGATAAGGCTGAAATTCGGAGGTCAGATGGAAAAGACAGAGACGAACAACTTTGATGAAGAAAGTATTTTGATCTGAGGTTCCGAACTAGACTTTTCGGGGCTTGCAAGCAGACTGACGTGCACAGGAAAGGAGAATGATGCAGTTGGTGTGCGTTGGTGCTGCAGGGGCAGCAGGGATGCGTGCGCAGGGGCGCGTAGGTGAGGCTAGCGTGGGCTAGGAGGTGTGGTGATGAAGAAGATTTTCAGGTTTTTGGTTTTTGATTGTGGTTAGAACTCGTGCTGATAACGTGTTTAAGTAAAATAGATTCGAGAGAGAATGTAGAGAGAATTGTAGGGAGAATGTAATCATATTATTGAGAATAGGAGCCCTTTATATAGGGATTACAAAGTACTAGTTCTAATGTTACATGGAATACTAATCCGTGTAGGATTGGGAAATCTAGAACCTTCTCTCCTATTGCTACTCCTAGTTTGATAAGGCACACATAAAACTGATTTTCCTTCAACAATTACAACAATTTTAAATGGGTGGTTCTAGTTGGAGTGTTGGACCTCCAAATTTGCTATTTGGACCTTCTATACTTACTGTACCTCTAATTAATTTACTTTTTAGAATACTTGAAAAGCTAAGTAGTCCTCCTTATTTTTACCAAAACACCCTTGAACATGAGATACAATAATTTGTTACTCTACTTTTTATCTCTATCTTCAACCACGAGAAGAAGAATGAATCAAAATTACATGATATTTCTCTCGTATGATTATGTCTCTCCTCCTCCAAAATTAATCAGAGGGTTGGTTCTTGATCTTGATATGTTGCTAGAATCCTTTTGAATTTGCTAAAAGAAGAGGTTTTGGGTTGGAAGATTGAGTAATAATTATATCATAATATTCAATTAATTTAGTTTAAGAAAATTCCAAATCAAATTGTTTTGAATTTACTTTGGTATTAAATGATGGGCCATGTATATAAATTATTATTTTTACTTAATTATTTTAGGTAAATTATAAAACTATATGGCAATATAAGGAAATTCCGGAAAAAGAAAAAAACAATTTAATTGAATGTTATATTTGGGGAGGTAAGAAGAGTAATTTTTTTTTTCATTTTTCTCACTTTGTCCTTATTTGTCTTTTCATATGACTTGACAAAGTCTACTAATAGTTGAAAAAAGTTGGAGGTCCAAATATCAAATTTGGAGGTCCAACTAGAACCATTCATTATTTTAAACCTCTAGGACAATCAAGACTTAAACGATCAAAATTTATGTCTCTAAAAATCTGAAAAGGTAACATACGTAGATTAATCTACAATTGGGACAAGAATGATCAATATTGACCAAAGCTTCAGCCACTAGAAGACTCCATGGAAAGATAGGTACTTTGATTTGTGGTACAAGGATACCAACGTACTTATCATCATGTGGAAGACAAATGGCTATTGAATACACACCTATTTTCTTGCTGTCACATTCCATCGATCAATTTCTCTGCAAAAAGGGGACCACATTTGGAAATTATGAACCTTGAAACGTAAGCAAGAAACTATTTTCAATCGTTGACTAAGCTATAGAGTAAAGAAGCATCCTTGGACAACATCAACAGGTGTTTTTTTATGTAATAACATGTATTCACCTAAAGCATATAGTTTCATACTTCAGAATACCCAAAATATTCTTCGAGTACAAACTTGATCGATTTATCTCATAGGCATAAAGAAGAGACGTAATAAAGAATATAGGCATGATTCAATTTTTCTTTTTTTAATACATAGATGTTTGCTTTGGACATTTGGCTGGAATAGTGACCGAAGATGGCCTTAGGTATCATTTAAAATGAAATCGAAAAGTTCGGGTACTGATTGTGATCAAAATTGAAGTTAAGGTATCATCGATAAAATAGAAGATAAGTTCAGGTACCATTTGTGATAATAACCCTATAAAATAATATGGATGTGTTTAAGGATATCTCTATTTGTGTTTAGCCCAAACTCTAGGTTACTTGACCTAGTGGTAATAGGGTGTGGGGGTAGTCAACAATTTTGACCCACCATCATGACGGTGAAACTTTGCCATAAGAACGCGAGTAATGGCTATCGTAAATGCAGTGATAACTACCATTGTTAATACCACAATGAAGGAGGCTATTAAAGGCGGTTATAATAACATGGCATGATGGCGTTATTAAATAACGCGGAGTAATGGCGTTATTAATAATGCGGAGTAATGGTATAACGCCAAGTGATGGCGTTATTGATGGCATTATTGAATAACGCGAATTGATGGCGTTATTCAATACTGCGGAGTTATGGCGCGATAATGAGTACAGTTATGGCGCGATAATGAGTACAGTTATCGATATTAAACACGACTTGAGGGGCAAGCTCTCCCTCACCTATAAATAGGGGGCATACTGACCAGGTAAACCATCTCATTCCAATCTGTTTTACTCCACTACTGAGAAACGTACTGACTTAGGCATCGAAGGATTTTCTGCAGGTACCCCCCCTTCTCCTCGAGCCGACGGTCAAACTCCAGGTCAACGCTCGAGGGAAGCTTCTCGATTGTTCCCGGTCAGCTCCCGCTCCAGTCCGCATTCATTGGTGAGTCAAACTCCTCTACGGAATTTTTCTGCACCAACATAGGGTTACATTGGAAGGATTTCGATTCCTATTCAATGTAGATTTACTTTCCTTGTACGATTCAGATTCTATGCATTGTAATCCTCTATATAAAGGGCCCCTATTATCAATGAGAATACACAGCGAATTTCTCTCAATTTCTGATTCCCTAAAACATGTTATCAGCACGAAGCACTAACCCTGAAACCCTAATTTCGTAGCCCTCAAATTCCAACATCCACCGCCCCACATATTGAAGCCCTAGCCTCAAGGAACCCAGAACCGGCGGCGGAACCACCGGAACCGCCTGAACCGGCCGTCGGAATAGGCTGAACCGCTCGGGTTAGCCTCGCTCTGCTAGCCTCGCTACCGGAAGCCCCTGTACCTGGCCTGCCCGCATCTGCCGAGCTCCTGTCGACATCTGTCGACAGAGCCTGCCCTAGGCCCCGCACAAGCCTGCGTGCGCCCCTGCGCCTGCTGCCCAGACCTGCCGAGCGTCTACCTAGTGCCTGCGCGCACCTGCCGAGGAGCCTGCACGAGCCTGCCGAGCGCCTGCCGACATCTGCCGACAGCCCCCTGCACAAGCCCTGCAAGCGCTGCGCAGCAGCTCCGGCCAGCGACCACCGCTGGCCACCACATTTTTCCGGCCACCTCCAGCAACCAAATTTCCGGCGATTTTTCTGGCAAAGTTTTGACACCTTTTGAGGTATGTTTTCAAGGTTCTTTTAATTCCCGTTTTTGGAAGTTTTTTTTTTTGTTTTCCTCTTCCTTTTTCTAGGGGACTTGCAACCTCCCTTCTTCTTCCCCCCCCCCCCCCCCCCCCCACCCTTTTCTTCTTCATAGGGGAGACCTAATTAAGCTGAACTGTGGGGGTTCGTGCTCACTCCAAGCTTGGAGCTTGTTGAGATCTCCAAACTTAGAGTTTGTAGAGAATTTATGATCGACCACTTGCATCATTGTTTCGCTCTAATCCAATCCCTCTTGGAATCGAATTTCTTGGAAGTGACTACGCTCAGAAATTTTATATGTTTTCGTGGTAGCTTTTTCCACTCCGAAACTAACCCTTTTCTTGTTCTCTTTCCTGAACAAATTTGACTTTGCTCCATTGGGAACAACTGGCTCTGAATATCACAGGTGGATTCGTAATATCCGCCAGCATCTCAAGGCCGATGGAATCTTGAATACGATTCTCGAGCCTAGCCAGGATGTGCTAACTGTTGAGGAAGCTCAAGCTTTGGAAGCAAATAGAGCAGCCTTAGAGGCAAATAAGGCGAAAGCCATCATCCTAATGACTCGTCATATGGATGATTCGCTCCAGTACGAGTGTATGAATGAAGAAGACCCCAGAAGGCTGTGGGTCTCACTCGAAGATAGATTTGGCAACGTCCGTGACTCCCTGCTTCCTGACCTAGAAGTGAGATGGCATAGCCTCCACTTCTGTGATTTCAAGTCAGTTCTTGACTACAACTCGGAAGCACTTCGCATTAAATCCTTAATGGAATTCTGTGGTAAAGAGATCACACATGCGATGTTGATTGAGAAGACTCTCTCTACTTTCCCCGACTCTGCATTGATGGTTGCTAAGAACTATCGAATCGATGTTAATGCAAGACGAATCACAAGGTTTCATGAGCTCATTGGAGATGAATGTCGCTGAAAAGTATGACAACATCCTTGTGAAGAACTATAATTCGAGATCCGTGGGAACAGAGCATATTCCGGAATCCAATTATAGTCGCGCCCCAAAGAGAGGGCGCCAAGAGCGAAACCCTAATCTTAGGGATACTTCTGGACGTTCTGGTCCATATAATCGCTCTACTTGGGAAGGTAATCGCCAAAATAGGCGAACACGGAACCGAAGAGGTCAACGTGGAAAGAGAGAGGCAGACAACGCCTCTGGCCATGTTGGTAGCGCCACCAACACTAAGAGCCATCTAAATGACGCTTTCAAAGCGCCTCAATCAATGGAGTTTGAGCAAAGAGATGTATGTTCTCGATGTGGAGTGTCTGATCATTGGGCACACATTTGTAGAGCTCGTGAAGAAATTGTCACCGCCTACAAAGCATATTGTGAAGCAAGAGAAGCTCACTATGTGGAACAAGAAGATCAAGAAGATGATCTAGAATGAAGGGTTGAAGACTACAAATCTGGCTAGGATCAATAGATCGCAAATTCTGTTTAAGTCTTTATTTTTCCAAGAGATGTAATAGGCAATTGCCATTTACTTTGTAGTAAATGTCATTGGTTTAATTTTTCTTCACATAGGCTCATCCAAAATGAGTGTGATGTCTAGGAAGGTTTTGAGATAAGTGATACTTAAGCGAGCTTTGCTCCACCGACATCTCTCTACTCACCTGGTCATATTTATTTTGGAGTTACCGAAAGAAGTCAAACGACCACCTTTGTTTTGCATTAGCTAGCATTTGGATTAGATTCTCCTAATGGTTAAGAGACAATGATGTACTCCGTTGGCTTATGAATAAAATCCCGAGTTCTTTTCATTATGACTCAATTTTGATTCTGAGCATATTACTTTGTGACTACGATGGCTGGGCCATCAATATTAATTCAAGGACATGGAATAGCCCAAGTTCCCATTGCCTAATGGCACCTTGATTACTGTCACAGAAACTCTCTACGCTCTTAGGGCAAATTGCCCTATGAATAGCCAACGGATTCCATGCGAAAATGCATGTAGAGAACGGAGATGAGTTACTTTGCAATACCTCTAACGATTGCAAACAAAGTCGCATCTTAGAGAAGTTTATGTGTCTCTCTAGTGGACTCTATGTCACTATTCGATCTATTAAATCCAATAAAGCTATGAGAGAAGATCTCTTGGATTTAGACACATATTGGCTTTGTCACGACAGGATAGATCATCCTAGTCATGACATGATGATCCGTCTACTGAAGACTTCACACGGACATCCATCCTTTTGAGCAAAATGAAGCAAGAATCTAATGACGCCATAAAAGGCGCCAACCATGAGCATAACGCCATGGTTGTTCCTCCTAGTGGCCATGACGCCATACATGCTAATTTCCATGGCTCCATCGCCATGATGGGAGATGTAGTCACACATTTTGCTTCTAATAGCGCTACAGACGCTCAGGCCCAACCAAAATCCTCATTGGTTGCTTCTAAGGCCTCTCGCTCATTTTGCAAAGCCAGTTCATTCGGGAAACTAGGACTGAGACCGTCCTATGCAAAGGATATGAATATACTCATTCTGTTCTTACATCAAATCCATGAGGATTCTATGGACTGATTCAACCAACTTGCGGACGTTTAAATATCTCATGATGTTGGTTGACACGCAAACACGCTGGTCACGTGTTGTGCCATTGTCCACTTGTAATGCTACTTATGCTACACTCCTAGCACATATCATATGACAACGGGCTCACTCCCCGAATCATCATATTCAGTCAATTGGATTTGACTATGCTGGAGAGTTTACATCGAAGACTTTCGATGGTTATTGCATTGGGACTGATGTTGGACATCATATTCCCATGTATACACCCAATTGGTCTCGCGGAAACGACTACGATGATAGTCCGGACATTGGTAATGCGCACCACTCTCCTTATATCCGCTTGAGGTGATGCAATATCGCATGCAGCTATGCTCATTCGCCTACGATCTACCGCCACTCAATGTACCTCTGCGTTACAGCTAGTGACTGGGTACAAGTATTTTGTACTTACGTTAAATTTTTATATTTATTTTCATTTTCTAACAGCAATAAATGTGTATCCCGGCGGGGAGGCGGTTCGGTTGAGACGCCAACTATGAAAGTTTTCTGTGGTAATGTATGGAAGCACTTTAGGGAGCTGAGCGAATAGAGTTTATATAGATTGATTTCGCATACCCTAACGGGTGCGATCATACCAGCAGTAATGCACCGGATCCCATCAGAACTCCGAAGTTAAGCTTGCTTGGGCGAGAGCAGTACTAGGATGGGTGACCTCCTGGGAAGTCCTCGTGTTGCACCCCTCTTTTTTCTGTTTCGGTTCATTAAGTTGCTTTTTTGATTTCGGCTACTTTGTCCATGTACTAATTCAATCCAACTCTTCGAAGGCTTGTGAGATTGAAGGAAAGCTCACCGGCCGCGGAGATTAGATATTTGTAAGGTCAAAAGATTGGCCTTGGGCCTTGGGGCTCTTGGGCTTTGATTGATCGAGGAGTTGTTTTTGCTAGATTAAAAAACCGAAACAGAAAAAAAAAAGGTGCAACACGAGGACTTCCCAGGAGGTCACCCATCCTAGTACTGCTCTCGCCCAAGCAAGCTTAACTTCGGAGTTCTGATGGGATCCAGTGCATTACTGCTGGTATGATCGCACCCGTTAGGGTATGCGAAATCAATCTATATAAACTCCATTCGCTCAGCTCTCTAAAGTGCTTCCATACATTACCCCAGAAAACTTTCATAGTTGACGTCTCAACCGCACCGCCTCCCCGCCGGGATACACATTTATTGCTGTTAGAAAATGAAAATAAATATAAAAATTTAAAACAAAATAAGTGAATAAAAAATCTAGCAAAAACAACTCCTCGATCAATCAAAGCCCAAGAGCCCCAAGGCCCAAGTCCAATCTTTTGACCTTACAAATATCCAATCTCCGCGGCCGGTGAGCTTTCCTTCAATCTCACAAGCATTCGAAGAGTTGGATTGAATTAGTACATGGACAAAGTAGCCGAAATCAAAAAAGCAACTTAATGAACCGAAACAGAAAAAAGAGGGGTGCAACACGAGGACTTCGCAGGAGGTCACCCATCCTAGTACTGCTCTCGCCCAAGCAAGCTTAACTTCGGAGTTCTGATGGGATCCGGTGCATTTTTGCTGGTATGATCGCACCCGTTAGTGTATGCGAAATCAATCTATATAAACTCCATTCGCTCAGCTCCCAAAAGTGCTTCCATACATTACCCCAGAAAACTTTCATAGTTGGCGTCTCAACCGCACCGCCTCCCCGCCGGGATACACATTTATTGCTGTTAGAAAATGAAAATAAATATAAAAATTTAAAACAAAATAAGTGAATAAAAAATCTAGCAAAAACAACTCCTCGATCAATCAAAGCCCAAGAGCCCCAATGCCCAAGTCCAATCTTTTGACCTTACAAATATCCAATCTCTGCGGCCGGTGAGCTTTCCTTCAATCTCACAAGCCTTCGAAGAGTTGGATTGAATTAGTACATGGACAAAGTAGCCGAAATCAAAAAAGCAACTTAATGAACCGAAACAGAAAAAAGCGGGGTGCAACACGAGGACTTCCCAGGAGGTCAAGCTGATCTCCTTACCGCTAGGTTTGCGGATGTCACTTTGATGAAACAGTCTTCCCGTCGTTAGGGGGAGATAAGAACACAGATGTTCAGCAGGAACGACAAGAATTGTCGTGGTCTGTCCCCACTATGTCTCATCTTGATCCCTATTAAAGTGACGAGATCACACAAATATGCTGCAAACATGCCTGCAAGGAAGGACATCCCTACGAGAGGACGTAGCGCCACCCTACACGGAGGTAGGCATGGCGCCAACGCCAAAGAGAGTGGCACTCTGGCGTTACAGGCCATGGCCCCAGCTAGGATGCGTGGGAGGCCCGTGGGTTCGAAGGATACCTTGGCACAAACCAATCCTTGGATCATCGACACTCAAAATCCATCTCATGAGTATCTTCCGGGTTATGGTTATCGTTGGGGGACGCCTCAACGTCAGAACCTATTCCTGAAAATATAGAGCTCTATGAAAATTACACTAGTGTACATGAGACGTGGGATAGAAACTCCATCATAATTGATGATGTAGTTGCGCATGAGTTTGTTGAGTCTGATGATATCGAACCACGCTCCGTTGATGAATGAATGCCAACGTAGAGAAATTTGGCCTAAATGGAAAGATGCGATCCAGGTTAAGATGGATTCTCTAACGAAGAGGAATGTTTTCGAGCTAGTGATGCCAACACCTCCTAACATAAAACCTATTGACTAATGGGTCTTCGTTAGAAAGCGTGATGAGAAAAAGAGATGGCAATCTTGCCTTATGGTGCAAGGCTTCTCACAAAACGCCCTGGAATCGACTACGATGAGACATATTCTCTCGTAATGGATGTCATTGCACTCCACTACCTTGTCAGTTTGGTAGTTTCTGAATAACTGAACATGCAGCTTGCAAATGTGGTCACTACGTATCTCTATGGGGATCTAGATACGAAATATACATGAAGGTTCATGGTGAACTTCATCTACCCAAGTCAAGTGGCTTTAGACCACGAAGCGCGTTTACAATAAGATTGAAACACTCACTAAAGTGACTACTTGATTGGGAAGGGATATGCCCACGCGTTTCCATAACAAGTTTCGGATTCTATCGCGGTTCATGTTGGACATGATCTTCATTAGAAGCCCTTAAAGAGTTAAGGGAAACCGCTGAACACTTGAAATCCGAGTTTGAGATGAAGGATTTTGGGAGAACACGATTATGTCTCGGTTTGGAACTTGAGCATCGTGTTGATAGATGCTTAGGCATTTTGACAAGGTCAAACCTTCAAGCACCCCCATGATCGTTCGTAGTCTTGATCCTGAAAAGGATCCTCTTCGTTTGAAGGATGATAATGAAGATGTGCTAGAGGCAGGAGTGCCTTACTTGAGTACAATAGGCGCATTATTGTACTTAGCTAAATGCACAAGACCGGACATCTCGTGCATGTACAATGAACTTGTTAGCTAGATATAGCTCTGCGCCAACGCGACGCCATTGGATTGGTGTGAAAGATATCTTTCGATACTTGAGATATATGATTGATATGGGCTTGTTCTATCTCTACAAAGAGATGATGGATTCGGACACATCACACACCAGGAACGCCGCCAACACTGGCCTGCGTCCACTATCCCCATCCCAAAACAACATGTGTTTTGGAAGGTTTTGCTGATGTTGGGTATCTCTACGACCCACACAAAGGTCATTCCCAAGATGGTTAAGTGTTCACCATGGGAAAAGACCGTGATATCTTGGAGGTCTACAGAGCAGACCCTAGTCGCTATATCATCGAACAATGCAGAGATCATTGCTCTTCACGAAATGGTTCGTGAATGTATATGGATTGGATCCATAATTACGCATGTTCGAACAATTGTGGTTTGAAGTCTACCACAGATGAGCCTACGAGCATTTAGGATAATGTTGCTTATTTTGAACAAATGAGGCAAGGCTACATCAAAAGCGATAACACCAAGCATAATCAGCAACAACAGACTCTCCTCGAGATCAAAGTGAACTAGGTTCAATCTGAGGACAGTGTGGCAGACTTACTCACTAAGTCATTGCCTAAATTCCACTTTCGAGAGACATGTTGGTAGCATCGTTTGCGGAAGTTACCCGAACTCCCATGACCGTAGTCATCAGGGGGAGATGCAGACATCAGGGGGAGATGTCTACATGTATGGTCTCGAAACGTGAAGGGTGTGTTGTGCTCTTTTTCCTCTTCGACCGAGGTTATTTTTGTCCCACTGGGTTTTTGTTACTCGGCAAGGTTTTTAACGAGGCAACGAGAGAAGCACCGCGTTTGGACAACACAAGGGGGAGTGTTTAAGGATATCTCTATTTGTGTTTAGCCCAAACTCTAGGTTACTTGACCTAGTGGTAATAGGGTTACATTAGAAGGATTTCGATTCCTATTCAATGTAGATTTACTTTCCTTATACGATTCAGATTCTATGCATTGTAATCCTCTATATAAAGAGACCCCTATTATCAATGAGAATACACAGCGAATTTCTCTCAATTTCTGATTCCCTAAAACAGGATGTGTATTAAGTAGTTAGGGGTGTGTATTTAAAATTTCTCCTTTAGTTGGATTGTTGTTGCAGCAAAGATATATACTTCATGCATCCGTGATTCGTTAGTTGTGTTTCTTAGGTGTCAATTTGATTTAGACACCAAATTCTTTTTTTTGAAAGGGGTTTGGAACCCATCCAAGCTGAGAGGCTCATCCCCACGCCTGACTTATTGAATTAAAATTATGCATCGAGGGGGACATAGGGCCTTGACCTCGAGTGCAATTACAGAAATCCTCATAGAGGACATCCTGAATAATAACATGAGCCTCCTCTAACCATACATCATTAAGAAGATTTGAACTAGAAAGATGAGCTAATCTATTAGCTACACCATTTGCAATATGTGATAATGAACAAAAGAAGATAATCATAAGGTGAAGAACTTCATCATTAACAATATGTGATAATGAACAAAAGAAGATAAACAAGGGAATGATTTTATATTCCAAAATGGGATAGCTATGAATGATTTTTAATTAGGAAGAATATAAAGAATGAAACAGAGACAACTAAAAATATTAATGCATGATTTTCTGATTTGGTATTATATATTTCATTTATTTAAGAAGAGCTAATAAATTGTCTTTAATCTCAGCCACTAATGGATATCTAATCTAATGGATAACATTCAGAGTATAATTTTGACTATAAAATAGGTGGTCATATATTTGCCCCTTTTTTTTTTTGTCTCAACTATATATTTAGTTGGATCGGAAAAGACAAGATTGTGTACCACACTGCCGCAGTGAATTTCGGGTTTTTCAGATCTTGTGCATCCACCTACACCGTTCCCGACTATGGCAATAAAATCTGTCACCTCTGGCAACACGTCTATATGAAGCTGATCAGATTTCAGCATCGATCTAATCTCAAAAAAAGAGAAGAGTTGAGAAAGGGTTGTCATCAACGGAGGTGAAACCACTGAGGTAATTATCAGCTTCATCAAGGTTTCCGCCAATGAAGCAGATCCTCAAAATACTTCAAGTTGAAGAACAAGCCAGAGCAGTGCTCCAGGCTACACACATATAATCAATAGATTAATGAAAAAAAATCATAAAAACGCTTGGTTACCTATTAGCAAAACCTTGGTTTAAGAGTTGGAACACTTTTTTTATTTAAACATAAATATAATTTTTTACATAATTAATTTTCAAGAAAACAGTAGTTATGATTATCTCCAGAGAAATGATGATTGAATTAGGATATTGATTGTACCTCTAAACTGGACTTTTGGTAGATCATTGATTCGATGATTGTGAGTTATACTTATAATCAGGCTCTTTGGTCGCTACATCATCTTTCTCTTCATCACGACACTCTGATGCTTTGAAAGATTTCTCCATCTCGCTCCTTCAGTTTGGAGAGAATTGAAGATGTTGTGCACAAATTAGAAGAATAATGAGGTTCTTTTATAGGCAAATGGGAAGGTTCGAGAACTAGTGGTTTTGGCAAAAACAACGGGCTGTTGTGTGCGTACCACCGGTTTTACATAAAACAATGGGCGTTAAAATTAAATTTGTCCAGTATGAGAATTCATAATTATATTTGGTGAGTTTTTATTACATTAACATTTTATATTGGCGTAAATCCAATTCATCTTTTTACCTACCGAAGAAGTAACATTTTTACAACCCTACTTGGCAAGTTCACTATTCACATGTTGTTGTTTTCTTGGTCTTATTCGATTATTTCCCTCCCATAAGAGTACTGCCACACATACCCCACACACCCACATAGGATAAAATAAAATAGGCCTTTAATTCCTCCACACTTCCCATGCATGTGTAAAAGTTTTTTAAATTTTTAAATTTTAAATTTTTATTTTTTTATATATATTTTGAAAAAATGAAGAAGAAAATGTAATGGAAGGAAACAATATTGGAGAAAAAGATAGTGGGAGAGAAAAATAGGTTGTGGAAAGTAATTATATATTTTTTGAGAAATGTAATGTAAAAAAACAAGGGCTAAAGTCTGTTTAGTCCATGCACTATGCCTCTCTCATCGTTTCAGTCTCTGACATTCCAATTTAATCTGAAAAGTCCCTAATGTCTCAATTTCCGTCTAATAGGTCCTTTCCGCGGGAAATTAGGAATTGACATTGGATGAAATGTCCAATATACCCCTCAGTTATTTCTTTTTTCTTTTTTTTCCTTTTTAATTTATTTTTTTCCTTTTTTTCTTTTTCCTTTTTAATTTCTTTTTTTTCTTTTTTCTTTTTCCTTTTTAATTTCATTTTTCATTTTTTTATTTTTATTTTTTTCCTTTTTCCATTTTAATTTCTTTTTTTTTCTTTTTTCTTTTTCCTTTTTAATTTCTTTTTTTCTTTTTTTTCTTTTTCCTTTTTAATTTCTTTTTTCCTTTTTTTTCATTTTTCCTTTTTAATTTCTTTTTTTTCCTTTTTAATTTCTTTTTTCTTTTTCATTTCTTTTTTGCTTTTTAATTTCTTTTTTTCCTTTTTTATTTTTCCTTTTTAATTTCTTTTTTGCTATTTCTGCTTTTTTTCTTGTTCTTTTTTAATTTTTTTTTTCGTTTTTAAGTTCTTTTTTCTTTTTCGTTTTGCCTACTTTCTACTTCCTCAACCCACCAATCCCATTCCGATCAAACTCCACAGCCCATCTGTTTCCCAATCAGCTCGGAAATTCGCCGCTAAACCACTCCCCTCTTGTTTTCACAGCCTACTTCTCTCTCTCCACATCAAGCCTCAATTTGGAAACTTTTTACTAAAAATTACCATTTTTTAACTTTTCACTGAAAACTACCGTTTTTTCAAACTCTGAGGTTTTTGGGTCTTGCTCAAAATGGTGATTTGGATTTTGGGTTTGGTTGAAATGATGGTTTTTGATGGCCAAGTTGACAAAAACCAGAAGTGAAGAAGAAGAATAGTGATGGAAAAGAAAAATGGCCGCTGGCGTGGAGAACAAGAATTGGGGTTTCGGGTCGATCTGGATTGGTTCGCCGACGTGGCGCTACTGATGCAGCAGAATACGATGGTTATTAAAAAGGAAAAAGAAAAAAAGAAAAAAAGAAATTAAAAAGGAAAAAAGAAAAATAAAAAAAGGAAAAAAGAAATTAAAAAGAAAAAAGAAATTAAAATGGAAAAAGGAAAAAAAGAAAAATAAAAGGAAAAAGAAAAAAAATAAATTAAAAAGGACAAAGAAAAAAGAAACAATAAAAAAAAGAAATGAAAAAGGAAAAAGAAAATAAAATTAAAATGGAAAAAAGAAAAAAACAAAAATAAAAGGAAAAAGAAAAAAAAATAAATTAAAAAGAAAAAAGAAACAAGAAAAAAAATAAATTAAAAAGGAAAAAGAAAAAGAAAAAGAAAATAAAAAAAATGGAAAAAGGAAAAAAATTAAAATAAAAAAAGGAAAAATGAAATTAAAAAGGAAAAAGAAAAAAGAAAAAAAGGAAAAAAATAAATTAAAAAGGTAAAAAAAAATAACTGAGGGGTATATTGGACATTTCACCCAAGGTCAATTCCTAATTTCCCGCGGAAAGGACCTATTAGATGGAAATTGAGACATCAGGGACTTTTCAGATTAAATTAGAATGTCAGGGACTGAAACGATGAGAGAGACATAGTACAGGGACTAAACAGACTTTAGCCCAAAAAACAATTATGGCAGATAGAAGATAGTTGGAGTAAAAATAGAGTTGTGTGATTTTTTTTTGTTTAATTTTCTTAATAATATTCTATTTTGTAATTATCATAATTGCCCTTGCGAATGCAGGTTGAATGCAGGCACTCAGGTTAGGGTTTCTGTTGCAGGTCAGAACGTTGTCTTCTGTACTTCAATTCCAAATCAAATGACGGACGTTTGCTTCATAATCCGGCAATGCTGCTGCAACGTCCCCGGCGTCAGGCTAATATCTGGGAGCTGCCAGAGATGATGTTTGTCCCTGAGAGTATAACAGGTAAGAGGAGGAATCTGTCACTATTTCTCCCAAAAAGCTGAAATTGTGTGGGAAAAAGGAACTTAAATTTGGACTCAAAAAATTTGGGTTTGGTACTTTTGGACTTTTGGGAATTACTTTCGTGTTACAACTTATGGAGAGGCTCATGGTGGTGGTACGGTGTTGGTTGTGTAATTGACTGAGTTCCTCGTCTCCATGCAGAAGCATATAGGGGTCAATTAAGTGACTTTAATATCAGCCAAAATCAAGGCAACGTACAATAAACATGACAGCAATTAGTGTTGATTTCTTTCTCATATATTTATTTGTAATTGCATAGATTTAGCGGTATTTTTATTATTAATTAGATAGATTTGATATTCATTTTGTAATTTTCCATTTATTATTTTTCCTTATCTTGATTCGACTTTTATGCTATTTAAGCAACAGTTTGTCATCTTTGTAAGATAGCTTTTTTGACATTATAATGAGAATATAGCTGCTTTTCTGTTGCATATTGTAAGGAGTTGTGTTATTCTTATTGCTGGTGACGTGTGCTATTACTTCTAGGCCTATATTTTAGGACCCGTCCCTCATCACCCTTATCTGAAGCTGATTTGCAAGCTAACCTCGACAGAAGGTATTTTGATTATGGATTTTGCTTTTCATGTTCATTTAAAAATTGGTGGGTAGTTGATGTCTTTCTTAATTTTGCATTTTGGCATTTATATGATTGATATTCCCTATTTAACGTTCATTTAATGCTTCAAAATGAACGTTAAATAGGGAATATGAAAATTTCTTCTCAAGTCATCAATGTTTACTTTGATTGTGACCATATAATATTAACTTTAGGAAGAGAACGAGTGAGTATCTAATGCTTAGGGACAATAATCTTTATTTGTCATGCACCGAGGGGACGTGTTACAAATTGGTTGGCTACCCACTTGGCTACTTTAACAACTCTAAATCTGATGGTAAGATCTCAGCATGTTTACTTTTTTGGTCGAAGGTAGCATCAATTAACAAGGCCCAAGGCCAAACAACAGTACAAGGGACACAGCCCAATACAGACGAAGTCTGCAAAGCATGATTCACATAGTCAACTGCCAGAACAAGTAAGACCAGAGAAATCAAAAGAAAAGAAAGAACAGCTGAAAACCTAAAGCAAAAGAAAAAAAGAAGGATCCGGAAATAAAGAAACAAAGCCCAGATCTTCTTCAGCAGCCAGAAATCCAGCACCACCAACGTCTACCATGGTCGTCGTAGCTGAATTCGTACATGGAACTCCAAAATTGCAGCTTGTAAGGAGACCCCTACACCAAAGCCCGATCAAAATAACCTTGAAAATGGAAAAACAGAAGAAAAAAGAGGATCTAAACACAGATATATCCTCTTCCCCACAGTACAAATTTGCACCATAACATGAGATTTGCAGCCACAACTTAGAGAAAAAATCTAGGCAAACAAAACCTAGATCAGGAGGAGCCAAGAGACCCCGAAAATAGAACATAGAAGGAGGTGGTGCATGCACCCGAGCCAAAGCTCTACCTATCTTCCGATTGAGACGCGAGAAATCGCGTTTGAGAGAAGCCACTGCAAGATCAAGCCATGGTACCGATTTGAAATGGAATAGAAGAAATCCAGGCAACAAGATCTGGAGATGAGAGATGGTGGGTAAAAGAAAGTGATGGGTGGTAAGGAATGGGTTAGAGCAAATTTGGGGCTAAAGTTCAGAAAGAAAATTGGGGCAAGATGGAAGGAGAAGGGAGGGAGACCGAAGGAGAAAAAAAGAGAAGAAAAAAGAGGCAGAAGCCCCAGATCTGAGACATAGCTCAGGGAAGTACCCATAAAGGGTGAGCAGTGCCACCGACTCTCAAGGGCACGGAGTAGGTTTCAGAGAGAGAGAAAAATCTACACGCTATCACATTAAGTGCATAGATCTCAGCATTGGTTGTTCACAGAAATTGGGGTAAGGTTGGTGTTGCTTTACAAATTTTTTTACTTTATTGATCATGGTGCCTCAGATCATATGACTTATATATGAGAAATTTTGTTTCTCCCATTTGTCGTTTCCACCTGTATCTAGTGTTATAAATGCTAATGGTGAGATTTTTCCTGCAATAAGATCAGGTACAATTCGAGTCACTCCTGCTTTAGAACTCCATAATGTTTTATATTTTCAGCTTTATCTCATCACTTAATATCTATACCATAGTTGAATGCTCAATCTAAATGTCCGATAACATTCCTTCCTATGTATGTCATTTTTTAGGATCTTGTCACTAGGAAAATAATTGGTCATGGATATTTAAGGGGGAGACTGTTCCATCTAGATTGCATGTATGGTGGAGAGAAGCCAATAAAGACACCACGAGCTGCTTTGACAACAAGTTCTGGTCAACATAGGCAGCGTTGTGGCATCGCTGTCTTGGGCATCCTTCTTTTAGAAATATGAAAAAAAAAAACTATGCCTTATTTATTAGGATAAATGAGTCCGCTTTACGTTGTGAAACTTGCGTTCTTGTCAAGAGTCATCGTGCTAGCTATCCTTCAAGTGTTTCCAATAAAAGTATACCTCATTTAAACTTATTCATTCTGAGGGGACCTTCCAAAGAGTCCATCCTACTAGCATGCGTTACTTTGTACTGTTCATAGATGATTGCACTAGACTTTCTTGGGTAGTGTTGCTCATAACCAAAGATGTCATTTTTCCTGCTTTTCAAGCTTTTAAGAGTCTCATTCAAACCCAGTATAATGGCCATCTTAAAGTTTTTCATTTTGACAATTTGTTTGTTTGTGTGTGTGTGTGTGTGTGTTTTAGGGGGGGAGGGGGAGGGGGAGTATATGAGTCATGAGTTTCAGGCTTATCTTCAGACACATGGTATTATTCATCAAACTACTTGTCCTCAAACCTCTGAGTAAAATGGATTGTTAGAGCGAAAGAATCGCCATCTATTAGATGTCACTCGAGCACTATTGTTTGGTGCTCATATGCCAAATACTTATAGGGTGAAGCAGTTCATACTGCCTCACATCTTACTAATCGTCTTCTTTCTAGTGTTCTTTAGGGGTGTATTATATTCCCTTCATTAAAGTCATGTCAACTCATGTTTCTATTCCGTCCGTCCATAATCTTCCTTCCCGTGTCTTTGCAGTGTTGCCTTTTTTGGATGCCTAGGCTTTTAAGCGCGTATTTGTGGGTTATGGTTCTCTACAAAAGGGCTACAAGTGCTATCATCCACCTATTCGAAAGTTCTATGTTACAATGGAAGTAACATTCTATGATGACACGTGTTACTTTTACCCCCAACAATATTATTCTTCAGGGGGGACAATGAATTTCTTGACGAGATGTTTCTTAATGGAGCATTAAAGAAGAATCATAAGGATGAAGAAAAATATATTGATGACCACGATTCGACCGGTCGAAGTATCCAAATCAACCAATCGATGACAGACCCAGAGGAACAAAGAAGCTTGATAGACCAGTCGAACTTATCCATTGACCAGTCAAATCCAGAGGAGCACAGTATTGACCAGTCGAATTTTGTGGCAGAAGAACACATAAACTTTTTTGACCTATCGAAAAATCAAGCCGAAGAAGCTTTGAGAGTGACTCCCCCTCCTCAATTATCCCTCACTGATCAAGATTTTTCAAGTTCTGAAGATCATGTAGAAGTACGTTCTGAACTCATGTCTGAGTCTAATAATAATGTTGAACCCACTCTTGTTAAGTCTGGCCTAACCAGATATACTTTACCTAACCAGTCAACTCGTGGTCAACCTACCAAGAACTATGAACCCATTCTTCATGGTCAATCTAAATATCCAGTTGCAAACTTTGTGTCAACTCATAGATTGTCAAAGTCATCCATTGACCAGTCAAATCCAGAGGATCACAGTATTGACCAGTTGAATTTTATGTTTTCGACCTAGATTTTATGGCAATTTGCAAACTTTGTGTGAACTCATAGATTGTCAAGTCATATAAATTGTAATACCCCGAAAATTCGTTATTGTTTTCTAAGGATTTTTCTAGAATTTATTCAGTAATTATTAGGACAAGCACGTAGTTCGGGAATGATGTGGAAGTGTTTCAGACGAATAATTACTCGAAACATTTTATTTTCGAGGAGTTAAAAGGTTGACTTTTTATTTGTTGGGGTTCTCTAAAACTTCCTTCACAAAAATCGTAGAGCACGTCGATATGAGTTTGTGGACATGCGATACGCGTAAATCAGAGCTCGTATGAGAAAGTTATGGTTTACGGAAGTTTCTACTATTTATGGAAATGACTATAAATAGGAATTTCTGTTTAAGAATTTCATAATCTGATATTTTTGGAAAGTTTTTTTTTTTTTTTTCGGAAAGTCAGTTCTCTCCGTTCTCTCTCTTCAAAACCCTAGGGTCCGGTAGTTTTTCTTCCGAACCGACCTGACTTTTCCAGCCAATCCTGGCGTTTTCCGGCCACAACACCTACCCAGATTTCTTCCTCTCCTTGTTCCGGTCCTCTCTATGGTGGTCTCTTGCGGTGATTCTCACCCACGATAGCGGATCAAAGTTGCAAAGTCAGGCGGCGCGGACTCGGTTGGTTCCCCCTGCTCTGGCTACGGTAAGGCTTGAAACCGGTCGCGTTTTGCTCGTGGGAACATCCTCGTTCAATCCTTGGAGGTTTGGTTGATCGATTTTCACCAGAAGAACTTCAACTCACGGTGAACAGTGGTTTTTGATTTGCTGCGGCGATCTAGGCCGAATTGGCTCAATTCTCAGGTATTAAAGTTGATCCTCATAGTGAAAACTCCATTTTGGATGGTTGGATCAAGCTGATTTTGAGTTTGGCATGGCGGCGCGTGCGACCATGATTGGGGCAGATTCTTTCACCAATATCATCTACTCGTCGATATATACGACCATTTTGATATATAGTTTGTAGCATTTGGAGATCGTATGAGCATGTTAGGGTTTTTAGTGGTTTCGATTCGCTCGGTTTTCGATCCGTGAGGATCCGACTGTTGGATCGACTTGTAGTTTTGGCATATCGATTCTAGAAGTATTCCAGAGACTTTAGGTGGTCTCAGATGAAGTTTCACCTCAATTGGCGTTACTTTTAGGGTTTTAGTTCAAACGGGGGTTCCAACTTTAATCGCTTTGCGTTTCGTGTACTAAGATGAGACCGTATGTGATTAGGTGCTTGACGAAGTTGTCTTGAACGGATATTCTGTGATTTTGTTATCTCGGTTTTGTAAGAAGATGTAGCAGGATTCAGAGGTGAGTAATCTCACAATGTTTATTTACGAACGAAGTTCGTTTTGGGAGTTATTTATTTAATTGCAAACTATAGTTGATATTAGTGGCATTTCTGAGGGAATGTGTAATACCCCGAATTTTTTTTATTAATTTCTAATGATTTTTCGAAAATTATTGAGTTAGTCGCCGGTATGATTTCGTGGTTCGCAAGTGGAGTGAAGGTGTTTTGGATGAATAATTACTCAAAACGTTCTATTTTCGAGGGGTCCAAGGGTTGACTTTTTATTCCTTGTGTTTCTCCAAAAACTTTCTTCACAAAAGTCGTAGAGCGCGTCGATACAAGTTCGTTGACATGTGGAATGCGAAAATCGGCGTTTGTGTGAAGAAGTTATGGCCATTAGAAAAAGTTTCCATTTTTTGGTTAAATAGAAAAATTCGGAAAAAAAATCAGAAAAATACCTAGTTTCTATTTTGGGAAACTCGGGTTCCCTTTCTATCTCCCTGCACCGTGTCGACCCAAGCCTGTTTTCGTTTTCCAGCCAATACTCCTCCGTCCGGCCACCTCTAGATGTGCCACCAGTCCCATTCGAACCGGCTCTTCCTTCTCTGTGATTCTGTGGTGGTGGTACGTACACGACGATTTGCCGACGGGGCGACGTAGTAAGCACAAAACCGTGATGGCGGCGCGATTTCGGAGCTACCTCGATTCTTCCATTTCGGGCCACCTCCGGCACCGATTCTTTTCAAGCCCATGAGACGCTGATCATTTCTCCCCAAGCCTCTTGAACCGAATTGCCACAAGGAAGCAGAATCGAACAGATTAAGATTTTAGGGTTTCACCAAATTCTTGACATTTCGAGGTAAATTCCGGCCAAATGGCTTAGATTCTAACTTTGTGCTAGTTGTGAAAGTTGTTGTGCATATTGAGACGAACATTTTGGCATAGGTTTCATGATCCAATTTAGGGGTTGTCGGCGGCGCGTGGAGCCCACGCTCAGCCATTGCTGGCGGTGAGTTCGGCTAGATTTTTGGGTTCCGTTTTCGTAGTTGTCTTCTACTCGTCGATACGAGCATGTTGATATATTATGGGGTCATGTTGTGATCATTTGATTCATGCTAGATTTACTTAGTTTCGGTTTTCTCAGTTTGCGATCTGTGAGGATCTGACCTTTGGATTGTTGTATAAATTTGAGAAATTGATCCTAGAAGTGTTCCGGAGACCTTGGGATTTCTTGGAGGAAGTTTTGTCTCGATTGATGAAATCTTCGATTTTTGGTTCAAATGCTCGGTTCGAACCGTAACCACTTTCATTTTAAATCATGTACTGAGTTGAGATCTAATTTTAGTTAAGTGATTTGTAGAGTGAGTTCTATACTTTATCTCGGTTGTAAGAGAAGACGCAATGAGATTTAGAGGTGAGTAATCACGTGGTTCTTTTATGAACCAAGTTATATTATTATTCGGTTTAATCGCTAAATTGTGAAATTATTTTCTAGAAATAAATATTTGTTTTAAATTATATGAACTTGATTGGCTACGATTCATTGGTAAGTAAAATGAGATTTTAATCATAAGAATGATTTTTCTCGAGTTTTGCGATTGTGGACTATAGTTGGTATTAGTGGCATTCCTGAGTGGATCACTATGTGTGTGTGTATATATATACATGAAATATATCTTGATGGTGTGGCATTGTGATAAGCACAATAAATATGATTTATTCAATTATTGTTTTGGACAATTACTCTTTTCGGGAATGCAATATATCATGTAATTGTTGATTTATATTGTGCTGAAAGAGTATTTGAGTTTTGGTGTAACATTTTGAGTCATGTGAGACTTTTTAAATGTTTTCGGTCTACAGATCTGGTGTCACAATAGTGACTGAGGCAAATATATCGGATACCATAACCTTTGGCGGGGTGACGGGTTACAATTCAGTTAGAGCTCTAGTCTGTCTGCCATGGTATGTCATGGGGGTACGTGGTTACTTGTGACTCATGAATACACGTTTTTAAAAGACAGTTTCAAGTGGTTTCTTTCTTTTATTGTCCAAGGAGGGACTTGATTTTCATATTATGGTATGAGTTGAAATAATATGATTTTATCACTTTAGTGATGTATGTTACCCTTAAGAGGTAAGGATGTCAAGTTTTGAAAATGAGTCATTTTGTGAGATCGTTTATTTGGAGTTGAAGGGTGATTTCTTGGCTTTAGCGTGAGTTGCTTGATTTCCTCGTTTATTTTCCTTTCTCATTTCTTTCGTTTGATTTTAATGTAATCTCTTGAACTAAACTATATATGCAGGGATTACTATCATTTCTTTTGCTTGATTTTAATGTAATCGCCTGAACTAAACTATATGCTGGGGTTAATATGGTTTTGAATTGTGTGATTTTAGGTGATCTCCTGAACTAATTTTCTATGCAGGGATTACTAATTTTACCTTGTGTGATTGTAAGTTCGGTTGTGTTTTGTGGAGTTAAATGTTGTTGCTTTTACCTCATGAGTTGAGAAATTTTAAGCATGCGTTGTTGAGTCATTTTATTTTAGTTTACTCATACGAGCTTAAAAAGCTTACCGGGTTTGTTGTTGCAACCTGGTGCACTATTCCATGGTGTAAGGATTTTTCCTACAGGTCAGGGTAACCAGAGTTGAGGCCGCAGCTTGTTGTCACAGCAGTATTAGGTTTAGAACCTATTTTGTTTATTTTATTTATTGCTGTTTGTAGTATGCTCCTAGTGAGCGTTTACATTTACTTTGAGGCTTTCGAGTTTATGCAAACACGTAGTGATGTAATATGTAACTCTAGAGAGTGAGTCGGTATTTACATTTGTGAGCTCGATTGTTTTATTGCTTAGATTAAATTGAAAAAGTTTCTCTGTTTTCTGGGCATTTGTTTGAGTTATCGCGTTTCGGATTCGAATTTCTTTATTCGAAATTCGGGGCGTGACAGAATGACTATGTATATATGTTTACGTGGAAATATGTATCTTCATGGATTGATGAGTGATTTAAATAGTATGTATGATGGGTTTCATTCTGTTGTTTTGAGACGTGACTTTTTGGAAGATAATGTATCAGGAATTGGTAATTTCTATTGTTTGAAAAGTAGCAAGATTTTGTGTGAGTTGCTTCCTTATGTGAATGGGTAATTTCTTGATTTTAGCGTGAGTTGATTTAACGAGATTTTAATGTTTTGATCTGATGGTAGGGGTCTGAGGATTTGGAGGTCACGAGTGGTGACATCTCTTTTGAGAATTGCTTTAACATTTTGGATCCAGAGCGACTTGCTTAATGTTTTGATCTGACGACCAGGGGTCTGAAGATTAGGGGTCACGGGTTGTGACGTCTCCTTTGAGAGTTGAGTAACATTTGGTCCTGAGTGACCGCTTTTAAATGTTTTGATCTGAAGGTCGGGTGACTTGAGGATCCGGGGTCGCTGGGAGTGACCTCGATCATGAAAATATATCGGGACACCACGCCTTTGGCCGGGTGAGTGGTTACAATTAGTTAGAGCTCTAGTATGTTGCCATTGTATCTCATAGGAAGGGGGGAGGCTAGGAGTTACTTGAGACTCATGAGTACGTATTTACGTATATTAAAAAGGAGTTTCGGGGATTTTTTCTTTTATTATCCAGGGTGGACTTGTTTTCCATGTTTAATTGTTGGGGCAACAATTTATATGATTTGTCACAGGGTGACTTGTTGGGTTGTCCTTTTGGGAAAATGTGTTGAGTTTTGGAAGGATTCATTGCGTGATTTTCTTTGTGTGTGTTGCTTCTTTGAGTTTTATTGACCGGAGTGGTCCTGATTTTCATATATTAAGTGCTGGGTAACATTTTATATGTTGTTTCTTTTGGGAAAACAAGGTTGTTTGTTTTACGGAATCATGGTATGAGTTCTTTTTTCTCGAGTTGAAAGAGTTTCCTCGTTTTCGTGTGAGTTGTGTGGTTTTCTTGTGGTTGGTGTGAGTTGTTTAATTGTTGTATTTGAGTTACGTACTCATACAAGCTTTCATAAGCTTACCGGGTTTGTTGTGTGGCAACCCGGTACACTATTCAATGGTGTAGGGGTTAATCTTGCAGGTTAGGGAAATCGTGGCTGAGGCTGAATTCTGGCAGTTGCAGCTTTACGGTAGGAAGCCAATTTTGTGACTTTACCGTGTTAAGACTTCCGGTTTTTTTTTTTTTTTTTTTTAAAGGGGTTTGGAACCTAGCCTAACTGGGAGACTTCCGCTTTGTAATAAGCTCTGAGGAGCATTTACTTATTATTTTGTTGTGGCAATTTAATTTGCAAACTTGTGTAATATATGACTCTTCGGAGCGAGTCTGTATTTACATAGTGAGTTCAGGGCATCAATATGTACTTGGTTTATAAGGGAAAAAGTTTTTAAGGTATTTTGTATTGATGGCTGAATCATCACGCATGTATAATTCTAAGATTATATTGATTTTTAATTATGTTTAAAAATCAGGGCGTGACATAAATCTTTTGTGCATCAAATATCTTCCATATCTGTGCCTAATAAAGTGCAGGAGACTTTGAGAGATCTAAAGTGGGCCAAGTCAATGGAGGAAAAAATGGAGGCGTTAGAGAAGAATCACGCATGGGAAATTGTATCACTTCCTCATGGCAAAGAGACTGTTGGGTGTAGATGGATTTTTACTGTGAAACATAATGCAAATGACACAGTAAGCAAGTATAAGACAAGGTCGGTGGCTACGAGGTTCCCTCAAATATGGAATTGACTATGATGAGACTTTTGCTCCAATAGCCAAGATGAATATTGTTCGGATATTATTTGCACTGGTAGCTAATCTGAACTGGCCACTCCATCATCAGTTCGATGTGAAAGATGCGTTCTTTCATGGGGAGTTAACTAAAAAAGTGTACATGAATCTTTCTCCTAGTTATGCATCAGATACACCTAGTAATGTTGTCTGCAAATTGAAGAAGTCTCTTTATGGACTTAAACATTCACCCTGAGCATGGTTTGGTGATTTAACTCAGTGCATGAGACACTTTGGATACATGTCGAGCAATTCATACCACAACTTGTTTCTAAAGCACCAAAAGGGGAAGGTAAGTGTGCTTATTATATATGTGGATGATATGGTGATAACAAGGAATGACTTGGTAGAAATTGGAAGTCTTCAGAAACAATTGGCATATGAATTTGAGAGATTTGGAGTACTTCTTGGGGATTGAGGTAGCCAACAAGAGAGATGGCATCTTCTTAAGTAAGAGAAAGTATGTGTTCGACCTCTTGGCAAAGACATGCATGTTGGATTGTTGTCCGATTGACACTCCAATCGAGCAAAATCACAAATTGTCACAAACTGGCAGAATATCATGATCAGGTTCTAACTAACAAACCAGGATACCAGAGGTTAGTCGGACGTCTAATTTATTTGTCATACACTAGACCTGATGTTGCTTATGCATGCAGTTAGTGTTGTGAGTCAGTTTATGCACTATCCAAGTGAATGGCACATGTTTTAATAGTTATTTCCTCATATTTTACTTAGTTATTTCCTTAAATAAATAAATTTTAATTTAGTTTCTATTTTCTAGGTACATCGGAGAAAATGACAAGGAAATGAGCTTAAAGACACATGAGAAGGATGTGAGACATTGGAGATGACAAAGGCAAGGCACAAGGGATGCTGAAATGAGCTGAAATGAAGAAATGGAGTATTCCTGGTCCGACTAGGAATCCCAGTCAAAGTAGGAATCCTGATGAGGCTAGGAAACCTGAGGGAACTAGGAGACCATGTGGCTTCAAGATGACTGAAAACTCAAGATTCTTCTAGAATACTTGGGAATTTTCAACAAAATGAAGAACCCTAGATATTATAGGGGTCTTGGAGGTAAAAGGAGTAATTTTTGGGGATAAATACATGATTTTCCGTGAAAATAAAAGAAGATTCTAGAAAGTGACGTTTTTGAAATTTGAAGTTATCATGGAGAGTTTTAAGGGATTTACAATATTCAGGAAGGTTGAAAACAGGTCCAGATACATTCCTTGAGCTCTACACTCCATCCTTGGCCAAAATTAAGGAGATAAATCAGAAAATAATCATGTAATTAATTCAAAAATATTCTACCTAGAATCAAGGTGCTAATTTGAAGGCTTGTTATTGGTTGGATGACACAGGAAGGATGATATGGAATTATCTGATTGGCTAATGCTGTGTGGATTAATCAGATTAATCCTAGAAAATAAAAAGAAGAATTTTGAAGGCTTGGAGACCAAGTTGCCATCCTCCTATAAATAGGAGCATCATTGACACCACTTCACACACCACTTCTCCCACAATTCTAAACACCAAAAATTCTCTCCATTCTCTAGTCTTCAGAAGCTCTGCGTCTCAACCAAGGAGGAGAAGAAGTCATGCAATACATTAAGATCCTAGCCGCCATCCACCCTTGTGTCGTCCCTAGAAGATTGCTTGCTTTAATTATTTCAAGGATCTTCAAGTTCTTCGTCTCAAGGCTTTGTCATTCATCTTTCACGGTGTATTTCATACTTTCTTTTGTTTTCCTTTGTTTGATTCGTAGAGTTATGAATTCTAGTTAACATGACGTTGAGGGCAAAGTTTAAAGCCCGTTTATATGTTTTGAAATAAAGTTGTGATTTTTATATGTCGATTTCTATGTTGCTTACGTGAGATTGCTTGATTGATTTTGGATTACAGAAAACTTTTGCATGTTAATGTTCTTTGGTGGCCAACTTAGGATATATGCATGTAATTGGAGCTAGATTTAGGTAAACAATTCACCTAATAGTTTTGTGACCCTAAATCATAAGAAGTAAAGGCTATGGACAAAAGTCGAAATCAATTAAAGAGGATTGCAAATAGATGAACTTTTTCATACAATGTTGTTCACTTTGGTTGACATCCTTTCTTTGTTCTTCATGCGTTGAATGTGTTCTTGATTAGCTAGCTTTCTAGACTATGATTGCATGTTCAATAGGATTAATTTAGGTGCTTTCACTTAGATTAATTAATTACTCAAGGAAAGTAAAATATGAGAAATCGTTTGCTTTTTAACGTTTCACATGGTCAACTTCTTTCTCATGACATAGAAAATCAACTATAGGAATTGTAATTGGATTTCATTTATATGAATGTGGTTTTGATATTTGTTCCTTGCATTCCACCCTTGTACATGTGTTTTTACATTTTCTTTATTTTAATTTTCAAATTTATAATCTGAAAACCCCCTAATTTCGATCTCATGTAATTTTGTTTATTTTTGTAAATAATAATTCATACTTATATTAATTCTTTATTTGTTTTTGCAATTACAGGTGTACCCTCAATCCCCGGCTAGAACGATCCCTACTTATTCTATACTGACAACTACATTTTGCAGGGTTAAATTGCGCGCTTGCTTTTAGCGTATCAGCACATGGAGACAGTGGTAAGAATCTTGAGGTACTTGAAGTCAACACTGGGAAAAGGTTTAATGTTTTCTAAACATCAGCACCTCGATATTAGTGGGTATACAGATGTTGATTGGGCACAGGAAGTCTACATCTGGGTACTCCACCTTTGTGGGAGGAAACCTTGTTACCTGGAGAACTAAGAAGCAAAAGGTTGTTGCAAAGTTAAGTGTTGAAGCTGAATACAGAGGTATGGCACATGGAGTGTGTGAACTTCTGTGGCTATGAAATTTACTTCAAGAATTAAGTAACAAAGCAGCTATTGAAATATCACATAATTATGTGCAGCATGACCAAATGAAACACATGGAATTTGATCGATACTTTATTAAGGAAAAGCTGAGTGTAAAGTTAATCTTCTTTGCTTTTGTCCCAATCGAGGAGTAGTTAGGGGATATACTTACCAAAGTTGTATCTAGCAAGTTATTCCATAACTCACTAGACAAGTTGGGTCTTTATGACGTTTATGCCCTAACTTGAAGGGGAGTGTTGACTTGTGAGTTTTGTAGAACAAGAATACTTGGAGGACAAGAATCGTTGACTTGTGAGTCTTGTAGAACAAGAATACTTGGAGAACGAGATGACTTGTGTTACTACATGTAGTAGTGTAGGACTTGTATATATAACCCTATATACAGGCCCGGCCCTGGCCCAGGGCAGGAAGGGCAATAGCCCAGGGCCCAAATCAGTCTCTCTTAAATCTCTTTCGGCTGGGAATTAAATTAAGAAAAGGAGGAATTCAAAAAAGCTGCTGCAAACAAAAGGGAATGTGTTGGGCAATTCACCTGTGGCAACATATAGGGCCCTGCAACTAGACAAAAGAGCATGGTTACTTACTTTTCTTTCTTTTCTCTCTCTCCCCCTCGTCTTCTTCACCCTCTGGGCTGCGGCTCTCTATCCCTCACCCTTTATTCCTTCCATTTTCTTTTCTTTCTTATCTCTCTCTCTCTCAGGTCTCACCCTCTGTCTTCAACTCTTCATCCCTCTTTGGCCCAATTTAAAATTATTTTTTGATAAAAGGCGCAATTTAATTTTTTTTTTTATATAAAGGGCCCAATTTTATTCTTCGCCCCAGGCCTTGAATTTCTCATGGCCGAGCCTGCCTATATACAACATTGAATGATATACCATAAAATTCACTTACAAATGTTTCTTCTTTCCATCTCATAATTTGACTTATACCATACATATAGTTGTCTTTACAGCAAGAAAGAATCTCATGTTGCCATCCAACACCAACAACATGTAGCTGAAGTAAATATATAAAAAGAGAGCTTGAGCCATGAACTCTTAAGGTAGGAGATATGAGTCACACTGCTAAGTTAGACACTGCTTTTGTGAGTCTTTTAGCGTACACGCAAGAACACCAAGCCTCTAAGTAATAATTTCACTATGAAAACAATATGCAGACTGCATGATTACATAACATTTTAAGGCGCGTGATGATGCGATTGAACGAACAGTCTATAGTCAAGTCGTGATACCATGCATGGTAAAATTCTACGTATCCGACTCAAAACCAATTGAATAAACGTCGAGACCGATCTATGTTTGCTCAAAATCTTATATTTTACTCTGAAAAGCTTAGATTTCCTGTTTTTCTTAACAAATTAGCTTCTTTGACCCTCTGGTGAGTGGTTTCTGCTGGCGAGGACAAGAGTTATATATCGAGGGTAGCCACACCAACCAAACCAAACCATTTTTGATATAGGCATGCATTAGGGCTTGTCGAGTAGAATTGTCTACGAAATAGTAGTATTTATAATTCAAACATTTTTCTTCAGCAGTTTTGAGCAGAGGAAGTTAATTACAATAGAGCCACCATTGACAATGCACTAGGCAACTGTGTCGTGGAATTATGTGGGTAGCTGCAGTAGGCAAATTTAAATTCAGAGATCGACCTAATTTGTCATCTTCATAAAAATCAAAGAAATTCCAGGACCGCATGGCCACTTTTCTGGACTGAACAAAATATATGGCGTGTAGATAAAATGTTTGTTGCATTTTGAGGAATTAGATCGAGATTCATATCCATGTGACTATAAACGTCCAAAATTCCAAATAGGATGATATCATTTCCACCCCCGTTAGGCTTTGTGTAGTCTATTTTCAGTTTCTGATGAAAACACTACAATTTTTCAGATTCTCCAACCAAAAAAAAAAAAAAACTAACTACAACTCTACAAGAGCCAAATAAGAATGATGTCATTTCCACCCTTAAACCCTAAACCCTAAAGAATTACCGACATTGCTGGATCAGAAGAATGCTATATCTCTTATCTAGGTTCACGACTCTAATTGCTAATTTTTTTAATTGATTGCTTGTGTCATTCTGTTTTGATTCCAATATCTTTCATTCTCCTTTTTGTTTAAATTTAACTAAAACAAACAAAAAAAATTCACTTTTTTCTTAAAGAGTGTATCATCACTGCATATGTGTTGGCTAGATAATAATAACATTCCGAATGAGCTTGGGATCATCACTTTTGATTCTCTTCCAATTCATGTCTCTCAAGCTTATGTTGCTAATATTGATGAAGTTCTAAAGACCCAAAAAGACTAGCTTGGAAAGTTGGAATAAGTTTCGTTTGTATTTTTGATTTTTTAACCTCTTTAAGCCTCCATGTGGCCAAAAGAATCCAAATACTCCTCTTGAGGGTCAAAGATTATGCAATTATGAACTTCATATAATTTAATTACGTCCACTTGCACTCTCTAAGTTTATTATGGAAGCATGTCGTCCATCTCATTGTGATTAACGAATCTTAACCTTTCGATATCATAATCGAAAACGTTTATAATGTGGATTGTTCATCCTTAACACCTAACTACTAGGAGTACTAGCAAAACCGTTCGTTTTTTTAATACTATTGGGATATCTAGACCTTACCAGAAATTAGGCTAGAAAGACAGGACACATGCTCGAGAGGACTCGTGTGAAACTCATTCGAGTTTCTTCTAACCGCAACTTTTTGCAGCCACAAGAAACAGCCCACGTCATCTCCCGCGCAATTTAGCAACATACCACACATCCCCGCTAAAACACGCCGTGTCACCCCTTTGCTTCTTCACCTCTTACTCCAAGAACAAAGCTTTCGCTCTCAAAAACACCATCACTTAATGAAATGAAAAATCATTATTTTCTGGTTGATGCGTGAAACCCAATTATGGCTTCTCTTCAAATCTTCAAGTCCACCCTCTCTCCCAGCCCTGTTTCCCAGTCAAGTTTCTCCGGAAAATCCAGGTGGGTCTTGTCGGAAATTCAGTCCAGGAATAACAGTATCATCAGGCTCTCTGGTTATTATTACTTGAGGAGGAGAAGGTTCAGGGTCTGCTGCAAAGCTCAAGAATCAGACAACAAAAGCAATGGCAAGCTCTTCAATTTCGCTATTTGGTTTCGTTTCTGGGTTGTTTATTTGGATGGTGTTTCAGTTAAAGACTCTTTCTTTATGAATTTAGTTTCGAAGTTTTGATGATGGTTTCGTTGTATTGAGCATTTTCAAGAACTAAATAATAACCCAGAAGTAATTGGTTCTGTGTTGTTGAGAATATTTGGTGTAGAAGGTACTTATTGGCTATGAAAGGTGGACAGGATAATTTGGATTTTTTTCTTTTTTTATTGGCAGTAGTTACTTTGAAATTAATGAGGATAAAGCTGTTAATCGGCGGATACTTCAATTTAAGAAACTGATTCTTTTGGTGTAAGAACAAAATAACAACCAGAATTGGGGTGCTTTAGTGGGTCACTTGCGTTTCTTGATGATATGAAGTGAAGCTTTACATTTTGTATTTTGTATTTTGCTCAGTTTGGATGTATGTTTCAGGGGAAGAACCACCCGAGTCATTGTTTATGAAGGAATTGAGGAGGAGGGGAATGAGTCCGACTTCTTTGCTTGAGGAAGCAGAGAGGACTGAGCATGGAATAAATGATGAGAGGGGCAAAGGAGATAGAGGTTTCTCAAATAGAAATGCGGTCTCAACTGAAGTGGAGAAAAGCCTGGCTAATCAAAGGGAGCGATCCATGCAGTTGAACAGTGAAGGCCTCGAGGTTGAAATGCTTTTGTTTCTTTATTGGTTAACTTGTTGTAATTGGCTCAATATCAATCTGATACATAAGTAGTGCATCTAATTGAACAGTGTGTTTCATGTTTCCAGTGACCTTTAAGGCTTCAATTCAATAATTTTAATGGCCTGCAAAATGGTTCTTAATGGGTTAAGTAGATACGTAGCACTAAGTGCTATTTATATTTTTCTCTTTCTAAAAAACAGAGCATGGTACAGCAAAAACTTGATTATATAAGTGGGACTTATAAATTTCTTCGTGTATGTGCTCAAGGAAATGATCATAACTTCTTCATCTGTTTTCAGGGGTTGATCCCTCGAGGAAGACTCTTGCTGACGCTTGGAGGGACATTCTTCTTGGCATTTTGGCCATTTATGGTCATAAGTGTAGCACTATTCTCTGCTCTCTATTTCGTAAGCTCTCTTAAATGTTCTTCAATTTGGAAATTTGTTTTGTTTTTTTTTGCTCTTAATGTATAGCAATGTCTTCTTGTTCTGTTTGCTTCATTAGCTAAATTCTTTTGGCTTAGCATTACTCCTAAAATCTCACTGTTAAACCCGGGGGGGGGGGGGGGGGATTCAATCCATTCACAATGTAACCATAGTGTTAGGATGTGAGACGGGGTTCTGCCTAATTGAAGGGACCAGCTCTTAGGGATCTCCCACTTCTATACTATCCTTAATAATGTACCGTCATTGTCAATGACTGTTAAGATATGGAGCTTTATTGTATTCTGTTACTATTGGTGTATAATCATTCTATATTGTGCATGAGACATAGCTACTTAGCTAGTACATAGTCAAGAACTACTATGAAACCGAGGTTTCTTCAAAGCTGGTACATAAGCATACTTCTGTAAATAGGAAAGCTAATTTCAACCGTATATAGAAATTGAGTTGAGGAGGAAAGTTGATAAGAGAACATTTTGCAAGGAACAGATGTCTGGTGATAACAACTTAAGAGTTACTTTTGAAAGTGATTTCTTATGTCTTATAATCTTCTGGCCATTAAGTGTCGTGCTTTAGTTCTTCCAGGAAGCGTGTTATTCTAAATTGTTCCTACTTGTTGTCAGCATGTGTTGTATTGACTTTTCCTCTGTGTGTGCACACGTGTGTAGGTGAGAGAGGCTTTACATTCATTATGACATTTTGTAATATATATTAATTCTCCTTTCTTCTTGGACAGTACTTTGGACCAACATTTATCCATGATGCAAACAACAGAATATCACCACCTCAATACATTGATCCGTATGAACTTCTGGAAGATGATAGGATTTCTCAAATAGCCCCTCGTGTAAAGTGAAGCACAAGTCTTTCACATAACTTAGATTCCAAATACAGGTTTCTGTTGCCTATTCTCTTGGCTCTTGTTTATTCTTTCTCTGTATAAATCTCAAACTTATCAATAACTTTTCTTGTTCTATATGTTTATTACTTTGTCACCAACCTCTAAATGCATATACTTGCGATGTTGTTTTGGCTAATGGATTGTGACGAATGATTTAATTCTGCAAGGTTTAATAGTAGCTTAGCTAATTGCAGCAGCATGCTGAGGTGTTATGATATGTCCAGGCATAACTAAACTGAGTGGCTTGCTCGGTTCGACTTCACTGAAGTCAACTGACCAAGACCAATTCACTTTGATGCACCTCACTTGGGTAGAAGGTGTACTTAACCTACCTTTTCACTTTAATGCGCTACTTAGTTCTATGTGCATGTTTATCACTGTTTATGATGTGAGAAGCCATTGCCTTTGTTTTGTTTTCGGTCCACAACTAACCGGAGGGCTAGATGGAAGTGTGTGCTTAATGCGACTTCAACGAAGCCAACAAATCAAAGACCCACTGGATGTTTAACCAAGAAACTCATTCATGGTAGGTAAATATGCACCGCAAGCGATAACAAATTTCAATCCTGAAGCTCTCTTACCAGTTATGTCTTTGGGGCCATGAAGTCGCAAAAGATTTCAATACTCAACACTTCAATTGTAGTTTTCATGTTATAATTTTAATCCTAAAGGCAGAAAGAAGCAAGGTTGAATAGTACACTTCAACACATCACATTGCATAAACCAAGCGACATAACAAAAATAGTCTTTCACCAGATTCAAAACAACAGCGAATCACACTTGAGCCTTAGGGTAAACAAAACATGATAGTCGAGATGCAACTGCAAGACATATAGGAGCAACTTCTTCCAATCATAGCCTTCTTAGTACTCATCCCCTTCATCATCATCGCCCTCAGCAGACTCAGCACCAACCTCTTCATAATCCTTCTCGAGGGCAGCAAGATCCTCACGGGCCTCAGAGAACTCACCTTCCTCCATACCCTCACCCACATACCAGTGCACGAAAGCACGCTTGGCATACATGAGATCAAACTTGTGGTCAATTCTTGAGAAGACCTCAGCAACACTGGTTGAGTTGGAGATCATGCAGACAGCCCTCTGCACCTTGGCAAGGTCACCTCCGGGGACAACAGTGGGTGGCTGGTAGTTGATACCGCACTTGAATCCGGTAGGGCACCAGTCAACAAATTGAATTGTGCGCTTTGTCTTGATGGTGGCAACAGCAGCATTCACGTCCTTGGGCACAACATCACCACGGTACATCAAACAGCAAGCCATGTATTTTCCATGGCGAGGATCGCACTTGGCCATCATAGATGAGGGCTCAAAAGCACTGTTGGTGATCTCAGCCACAGAGAGCTGTTCATGGTAAGCCTTCTCAGCAGAGATGACAGGTGCATAGGAAGAAAGCATAAAGTGGATTCTGGGGTAGGGAACCAAGTTGGTCTGGAACTCGGTAACATCCACATTGAGAGCACCGTCAAACCTCAAGGAGGCAGTCAAAGAGGAAATGACCTGAAAACCAAAGAGAATCACATCAATAACAGAAACTTCAGTCACATAGTCTAATTCACTTGGGATCTATTTGCATCGAAGAATTTAAACAAATATATTTGGATTTAAATAAGGTGTAGAGTAGTTTTTAAAACACTAGTAAGTTAGATGCATTTTAGTAGTCAAATACTCACCAAACAATACATTTGAAACAGGTCAAATAGATTTGAAAATATCACAATAGATCACTGATTTTAAAATCTACTTCCTTCCATTTCTTTTATAGTGAATCACAGTCTAAATTCTAATTCATATATTTCAATCAAAAATAGGCCATTAACTTCAAACTTATGAAAAAGATAGTTGTACCTGAGATACAAGTCGGTTGAGGTTTGTGTAGGTGGGTCGCTCAATGTCAAGAGAGCGCCTGCAGATATCATAGATTGCCTCATTGTCAAGGAGAACAGCAACATCTGTGTGCTCCAGGAGGGAGTGGGTTGAGAGAACACTGTTGTAGGGCTCAACCACAGAGGTAGAAACCTGTGGAGAGGGATACACAGTGAACCCAAGCTTTGACTTCTTTCCGTAGTCAACAGACAAACGCTCCAACAGAAGGGATCCAAGCCCGGAGCCAGTGCCTCCACCAACAGCATTGAAAACCAGGAACCCTTGCAGACCAGTGCAGTTGTCAGCGAGTTTCCTGATGCGGTCCAAGCAGAGATCAACAATCTCCTTGCCAATGGTATAGTGACCTCTGGCAAAGTTGTTGGCAGCATCTTCCTTGCCACTGATGAGCTGCTCAGGGTGGAAAAGCTGGCGGTAGGTTCCAGTCCTCACTTCATCAATAACTGTGGGCTCGAGATCAACAAAGATTGCGCGAGGGACATGCTTCCCTGCACCAGTTTCACTGAAAAAGGTGTTGAAGGCATCGTCTCCTCCGCCTACAGTCTTGTCACTTGGCATTTGGCCATCAGGCTGTAAGAACACAGAGAATTTGTCACTAATCTAATAATCCAATCAATCCAAACTGCACTTTCACGTATATAATTCTGCAAAACTGTTTCAATTTTTTTGAGCAAGCAAGCACACATCAAATATCCAAAGAGCAAACACTCGATTGATCATTTCAAACAATTTCGTGCCACATTTTGATGTAAATTGCTGCTATGATCTGTTTCTATATCAACAGTCCGAAAGCTAATTAGAAATTGACTTATCAATCCAGACAAGAATACACAATTCCATTCGTATACACTTTCGGAGATCAAATTCACCGAATTCAATTTTAAAAGTTTGAGCGAGCAACAGCAAATCGGGAAAACTCCACAAATTTCAGCGTATTTTTAACCACATTTGGAGATAATTTACTCGATCATATATGTTTGCAAGCCAATAGGTCCACCATAAAGAGATTTACAGCAGTAATAACATTCAATTTCATAACCAACTCCAAAATTCAAGTTTCTATTCATAATCGATTCATAAACCACAAACAAATCTAATCAAAATTCGAATCAAATGCAATCGGAATCACAGATCTGAACAACGATCAACAATCTTAGCACAAAAGTCACAGATCTGACGAAAACGAAACAGAGCGAAAACAAATCACAGATCCAAAACGAGCATACGAACAATGTAATAGAGAAAATGGAGGGAAAACCGTACCTGGATACCATGCTCAAGGCAATAAAGCTCCCAGCAGGCATTGCCGACCTGAATTCCGGCCTGACCGATGTGGATCGAAATGCACTCTCTCATTTTGAAACGATGAAACTCACACACAGAGAAACACGAAGAGAATAAGAGAGAAGAAGAAGAAGAAGAAGAAGAAGAAAAGGTCGAAGGCGTTTATTAAGACGCCCTCTGATGAAACCCCTCTATTCTCTTTGTGAAGGGATATGAGGCCTTCGGGTGAGTATTTATAGGGTTAGTTTCAAATGCAAATTTAACCCCAGGTTAAATTTGGGAGGGAAGGGAGGACGCTCCAGCCTGGATGGGTTAATCTTTAACCGCGGTTTACTTTTTTTTTTTTTGGTCTTTTTAAAATGAGATTTTGCCGCCCGAGGACAGCAGATTATATATCTTTTTGTGTCTTGTATTTATATGGTTGATCAAATTGGAACTTGTGAATGGATTTAAAGTTTGAAATAATGGATAAGATAAAAAATTATCAATTCAAATGATTGATTGTGATTTAGATATGTATAATTCATCGACTTAAAATGAATAGATATGGATTTGAACTCGAGAGTTTTGATAATGTGATTGTAAATTATTCAAGTTTTGGTTAAGTTGATTCAATCGAAATCTAGTTCGTTGACAGTCCTAAACAATGAACCATTATTACGATTGAACTACAACGTAGAGTGACCATGAAGTGGATGCGAACTCTTAATTCCTTTGAATTAATAACAGCAGTAACGAAACACACGGAGTAGATTCAAATAGTACGAAAATAAACATAAAATGGAGCTTGAGGGATGATGATGATGATGATGATGATAAATTGACAACAATGTGGCAAGCAGACACAACACTAATAGCCTGGCAAATTTTATGTGCAAAGCAATCTAGGGGTCCATCCAACCACTTGGAGAAATAGTGTGTGTCACATAACAACTATGGATAAGCTCCTTTGGGAATGTAATCACAATCACATCAATATTGGCATTGTCACTCAGATGATACGATGAGCACCTCCAAGTGTCAGGGAATTCCGAGATAATATCAGTTGAATTATCGGTGCATCACCCACTACTAAGTCAGAAAATTTCATCTGAACCAACTCAACCGAGTATAAATGCTCGTTCATTTTTTCCGAGCCTAAGAACCAGCCTTACTCGATAGATATCAGCCCACAGTTCACCATATACAAAACGACTAGAGTAGGATCTGTCACATGCTACCATTCAATCAAATAATGTACTGAATTAACAGTCGTATTAATCGGAGGCACAACGACAGCTGAAAAGGAAAGAAAGCACGAGGGCCAATTTTATTTTTGACAGCAGTATAGCTGTGGATATGATGTGTATCATACAGAAGAACCTTCCCCACCAAATATATGGCTACATTTCTTCCTTCTTTTATACACTTAGGTGGTCAATCAGTATCCCACAGGATTACATGAATATCTAGCCTACCTGTTTAGGCAGGAAGTCGTCATCATAAACTCTTTCAAGATGAGACCGAAGTTTATGCTCAATCGGATTCTGATTTTATCTTCTCATCATCCTTGATGCCAAGCAGTCCTCCTATGGATGCGGTGATGACTACAAAATCATATGCTATTGTTCTTCCTCTTACCATTAATTTGACTTTATATCCAGTAACTTCTAGCGATTCATAGATTACAAAGAACCATGATCGACCTGTGTGGAATCCAGGAACTTTTAGAGATTCATGCTTGAAGAAACAAGACCACTTTCCAAAATTGGTGCCAGACAAGAACCAAATATAATTTTAAATTTCATGATTTAATTTCCTTTAAATAACAGCACACAAGTTCAATATATACAAGCACCAAACATTCTTGTCAGAAACTCACTCAGAATATCATAAGCTCATGATTGACCGTGACACTACTAAGCCGCGGCGAACATGTAAATCAAAAAACACCTGTTTCGAGTTACTAACTGTCTATGGTGGTTCCGATGGCAGCGTCTGCGCTGCTAGGTTGCAGGATCAAGCCACTGCGGTGGTTCCGATGGCAGCGTCTGAACCTGGGTCAGATGATCTAACTGTTGCTACTGGGACTCCTGTGGAGAAGCATACTTTGACCTACAAGAAGCGAGGGCGACAGGAAGCTTGTGTTCCCTCACCAAAGAAGTTCAAGACTATATTGGGGGGTAAGCTACTTACTTTGCATGCTGATGCCCTTGGAATATTAGTTGAAGCTGAGGATGATGTCGCTCTTGTGAAGCTGAAGAAGAAGACGGGTAGGCCGCTTGGAAGTAAGAACAAGGGCCCTAGGTCTCAAAAGAAGGTGGGGATAACTCCTCTACGCCTCACCTATCCATCTGCTATTACTGCTCAGAAAGCTGGCCCTACGGATAAGGGCAAAGGAAAACTCTAAGTTTTCCTCTCTTTGTGTCTAGCATTTGAGGTAGAGTCTGGTGCTATGTAGGTTAGCTTCTCTCATCGTACACCAATTGAGGTCTCTAGGCGGTTAGGGTTGCTATGGCAAGAACTTAGATAGTTTTGGAGTTTGTTTCATTTGGCTAGGCACTATGAAATGTGCGTATTTTGTTTGTTAACGAGGGTCACCTGTCATATGTTTGGCGGCTTGTGCCAACAACTACTTTTGGTGTGAGACAGCGTATGATGTACGTGCCTTCTGGCCATGGATAAGTAATGAAGTTATCTATTTCTCAAAAAAAAACTGTCTATGCAAATTGAGCACTAAAACTATCACCTCTCCTCACTTCATCCCCATGACCTGAGAGCCTAAACATCCTCACAATAATCAAATACATACAAGTTTGTATACATTACCTCAAGAAATGCCTTCAACATCCACAAAAACGCCAGCATTAGCACCCCATTAACAGAAAAGCCCACCAACATGAACAATTCAGCTATAAAAATCCGATTAATCATATTATGATGTTAATTCATACAAAATATGCAATAGTATATCATAATTACTTATTTATTTGATACAATAGGACTAAACGATTTTTAAATTGTTGGACTTTTTGTATGGACAATTTCTGATTTAGAAAATGAACCGTGTCGATCATAAACTACATTACTTACATATGATCAGGAGTATGGTTTCATATAATACGTATTCGATGCTTTGAGCCTATGGTTAAAGTTGTTTTTTCTTTTGAAAATTTTACAAGGACCTTGCATGAATAAAACAAGTCATCAAAGATTTTCCTAATAAAAGTAAATAAGTACGACCCAAAATTCACCATCCCTAATTTTAATATGATTCTAACATGCATGGAAGTTAGTAATTTAGTATGTACACAGGCTGTTACCCTTTTTCATTATTCCTCTTTTGTTTTAGTCACTTTCAGTAATACAAGTAATCAAAGAGTGTGTGTGGGCGTAGGAAAATTCTGGAAACCACCTGAGGTGGTTAGCCACATGGCCGGCGTAACAAAGTGACAATGGATGGGGACGTACATGTTTTTTTAATTGGTGTTTCCTCACCAGAAATTCTTCCATCTTTATATCTAACAGTCCTTGGTCCCAAGTCCTCATGCTAGCTCTATATTTAACAGTAAGGTAATATGGACAAACCATTTCATGTAAACAGAGAAATCATGGAGAGAACTCGCAAAGCTCATTGTTTAGTCCTAACCTATCCAACCCAAGGACATATCAATCCCATGCTTCAATTTGCCAAGCTTCTCCATCACAAAGGACTCAAAGTCACATTGGTCACAACTCATTTTCTCCTCAACACATTACAACTCCATGCCGGATCCAGTAAGTGCAACATTGCCCTCGAGACCATTTCTGATGGCTACGATGAGGGAGGGTATGCAACAGCAGAAAGCGCAGACGCTTACTTGAACCGCTTTTGGGAAATAGGTCCCCAAACTTTAACTAAGCTCCTTGAGAGGATGTCCAGCTCTGAATACCCAGTAGATTGTATTGTTTATGATGCATTCCTGCCTTGGTCCTTGGATGTTGCCAAGAAATTTGGGATCTTTGGGGCTGTTTTCTTTACCCAGTCTTGTGCTGTTGGAAATATTTATTATCATGCCCAAAAAGGACTGTTGAAGCTTCCTGTTAGTGGCGGTGATGGGGAAATTTTGATCCCAGGGTTGCAGCTTCCGCTTGAAGCTGTCGATTTTCCATCCTTTTTGTGCGATTTGGGGTCGTATCCTGCTGTGTATGATATGGTTGTTGGTCAGTTCTCTAATGTTGATGAGGCTGATTGGATTCTCTGCAACACATTTCATGAGTTGGAACCAGAAGTAAGTAATACATATGTCGATCACTATGTATATAATTAGTATTTTTATGTTTTAGTTTCATCAAAAATACTATAAATTGTCCCCCAAAAGTGAAAAAATCGACAATGACAACTAGTAGTCATCATAAGAATTGATGTAAACTAATTGGATATACATCAAATAATCAGTAGGAGTGTTATTTGTTAAGCAACACTCCTTCAGAAAGAATGGGGTGCCATCATGAGTGGGGTGTGTGTGTGTGTGTGTGTGTATTAAGCTAGCTGCTTTAGTGAGGGGCATATGAATTTGTTCTTTGGAACTTCATCCAATAATTGTGAATTTTTTTTTTTTTGGCTGAAAGACAAAAGCTATAGAATACTTGATAAACTAGCTAGTTACATTTTGGCTTCAACAATACGATGTCCATGTTGACGAGTTGTGAATTAAAGTAGCCAAATCTTGGTCATCATTACTCAGGTTCTCTTGCTCTATATATGTATAGGTAGTAGATTGGATGTCGAAGCTTTGGCCATTGAAGACAATAGGACCAGCCATACCATCCATGTACTTGGATAACCGACTTAAAGAGGACAAAGATTATGGTGTCAGTCTCTTCAAGCAAACTAATGATGCCTGCATGAAATGGCTCAATGAACAACCGAAGGTGTCTGTTGTTTATGTGTCATTTGGTAGTGGAGCAGAACTTGGAGCTGAGCAAATGGAGGAACTGGCTTGGGGATTGAGGAGTAGCAAAAGCAATTTCTTGTGGGTGGTTAGGGAATCAGAAGCGGGTAAGATCCCGAAAGGGTTTGTGGAGGAGACATCTGAGAAGGGTTTTGTAGTCTCTTGGTGTCCCCAACTGGAGGTCTTGGCTCATGAAGCTGTTGGGTGCTTCATTACACATTGTGGTTGGAACTCTACATTGGAGGCTTTGAGTCTAGGGGTTCCAATGCTGGCAATGCCACAATGGACTGACCAAGGCACCAATGCCAAGTACATTGTGGATGTGTGGAAAATTGGACTTAAAGCTTTAGCTGATGAGAAAGGAATTGTAAGGAAAGATGTGGTTGAGCATTGTATAATTGAAATAATGGAAGGAGAGACAGGGAAAGAGAGTCGAAGGAATGCTATGAAATGGAAGCAAGTGGCTAGAAAGGCTACGGATGAGGGTGGAAGTTCTGACAAAAACATTGGTGAGTTCATCGCAAAAGTAGTACAACATCTGCAGCCCTAGCCATGTACTCCTAATCCATAAGAAAATGTTATGCAATTAGGTTCCACGTATATCATTTTTGTGATAGAACTATGGTTTTATTGTTTTGAATTTGGTTAGAAATTGTCAAATAATTGAAAATTTTATGTAATATATAAACTTAGTCACGTATCTCTAAATTTTCTGGCACTTGCATTTTGTTTCAACGTATCTAATCAAGAATTAGTTAACATGGTAGCGGAAAAGTTTGCTGCTTATGATCCAGAAAATTAATCATAATATTGTTTTAATTTCTTCACTTATTACATTATATTTCATGTACATAGAAAATCTTTTTTAGTTTTGTATCATATTTTTGATCAAATTGGAACTTGTCCATGGATATAGAGTTTGAAAATAATTGATGAAATAAGAAATCATCGATTCGATTCAAATGATTGATTATGATCCAGATATGTACGATTCGTCAGTTTAAAATGGACAGATATGGATTTTTTTTTTTTTTTTTTGAAAGGAGTTTAGAACCCAGCCAAGCTGGGAGGCTCATCCCCACGCCTGACTTATTATATTAAGATTAGAAGAGTGCATAGAGGGGGACATAAAACCTTGACCTCTAGCCTCAGTACATAAATCCTCGTAGAGTACATCCCGAATAATCACAGGAGACTCATCTACCCAAATGGCCAAATATCATCAAGATAATTTAAACTAGCAAGGTGAGCCAATCGATGTGCTACACCATTTGCTTCACGAAAGACATGTCTAATCTGAAAAGAGTGAAAAGATGTCAAATATGACTTACAATCATCGATAATACGCCCTATGGATTTGAACTCAAGAGTTTTGATAATGCCATTGTAAATGAATCAGGTTCGGGCTAAGTTGGTTCAATTGAAATCTAATTCGTTGACAGCCCTAAACAATGAACCATTATTACGATTGAACTGCATTATAAAGTGACCATGAAGTGGATGCAAACTCTTAATCCGTTCGAATTAATAACATAAATAATAAGACACGTATATGTTCGGAGTAGAATCAAATGAGATGAAAATAAACATATAAAGTGGAGCTTGAGGGATGATCATGATGATAAATTGACAACAATGCGGCAAACGGACACAATAGCCTGGCAAATTTTATGTGCAAAGCAATGTAGGGGTCCATCCAACCACTTGGAGAAATAGTGTGACACATAACAACTATGGATAAGCTCCTCTGGGAATGTAATCACATCAATATTGGCACTATCACTCAGATGATACAATGAGCACTTCCAAGGGTTAGGGAATTCCGAGAAAGTATCAGTTGAACTATCGGTGCATCACCCACTACTAAGTCAGAAAATTTCATCTGAACCAACTCAACCAAGGATGAACGCTCGTTTGTTTTTTCCGAGCCTAAGAACCTGCCTTACTCGATAGATATCAACCCACAGTTCACCATAAACAAAACGACTGGATTAAGAAGACTAATTCAGTCACATGCTACCATTCAATCAAATAATGCACTGAATTAACAGTCGTATTGAATTCTGAACTAATAGGAGGCACAATGACAGCTGAAAAGGAAAGAAAGCACAAGGGGCAATTTTATTTTTGACAGTATAGCTGTGGATATGATGTATATCATACAGGAGAACCCTCCCCACCAAATATATAGCTACAATTCTTCCTGCTTTTATACACTTAGGTGGTCAATCAGTATCCCACAGGATTACATGAATATCTAGCCCACCTATTCAGGCAGGGAGTCGTCATCATAAACTCTTTCAAGATGAGACCAACGTTTATGCTCAATCGGATTCTGATGTTATCTTCTCATCATCCTTGATGCCAAGCAGTCCTCCTATGGATGCTCTTATTTCTGTGTAAGATTGTAAATTGAAGAATCCTTCAGCTTGGTGTATGTATCAGGTTGCAGGCTGTGCACCAGTCCATGGGCGGCCTTCATCTTCAAAATTGCCGACTTTATGGTTGCGGTTTTCTTGTACATAAGCCACTCCAATCCAGATCCCACGAATGAGTAAGATGCTTACAAAGACTAGGCTACCAAGGGTGCAAATGACCTGGATTTTACATAAACACAGATTTAGCAACTTTTGTAAGATACTCAAGTGAAAACTAGATACAGGCATAATTCAAAGGTGACACAAACAACTGAAATAAGACTTGTAACTGCTGTGTTACTGTAATAATCCTTTGTCAGGTACACCACACAGGTGGAAGCCCTCAATTTGAACATCAACTATAGAGCATTATGACTTGAAAGCTATTAAAGTAACAATGCATACAGGAAATCCCAAGTTCACCACATACCACTTCATTGCACATTGGTTGCAAATACACGACATTCCACACATTTCACATTGCTACAGATATCAAGTTCCTATATCACTTCACAAGCCACCCCTTAACATGCACCAGCTAATAGAACCATCAACAATGCAATGTTCCACTCGATTCTACAGATTCCCTTAAGGCATTTTTTCTAGTGAGACATTTTGTGCTGGTAAATAAAAGGATAAGGAATTTTGAGAGAGTGAAAGTGCTTCAGAAAGAGAGATTCCTAGAGATCTATCGTTGCAGAGGGTTGATGTTGATTTCCAACATTTGGCCTGCATGGTTTTGGAGGTCATGGCACAACCAATATAGGTCTCAATCAGTTCTGATTCAACTAATTGTTTTTGGAGTCACTGGATCATGTGCAGCCACAATACCATAGAACACTAAGTTTGGGTTTCACAAATTCAAGTAAGATATGTCTCTCAGGTTTTAAGCTTGGTTTTTCAAGTATTAGGGACTGATGTAGAAGCTTGCCCTACTCAAATAAGGACGGGACTGATAGATATGCGTATACCCTTGACCCTCAAGACTCTTGAGAGATCATTATGAATAGAAAATCTCTTGTCATTGAAGCTCTGAGTTTTTAACAACTACCAAAGTCCTTTATTTTCTTAACTGTAGCTTACCAGTTTAATTACTGTTGATATTTGAAATATATCCTTGTCAAAGGTTTTCTAAACATAGGAAATGCAGCACTCACCACAAAACCAAGCTTCTAAAAAAAGCATGAGTCAAGAGCTTATCACCAGAAATTTTCTGCATATAAAAACTGCTGCTCATACTAATTTTGGTATGTGTGAATGTTGGCATGCCTGTTTACTCCAGGCTTGGTTATCTATTGCTCTTAGCAGCCACAGCTCACACATAGCTAAACATTGTAATTACACTTTCCTGCCATGTTTTCCAGATAAATCGACATTGACAAAGAGCTAACTCTTCCCATCTGTATCTGCACTTTCCACAAAGGGTTTAGGGAATACTTAAGTGTTACAGCCATTAGCATGCCCATTGTAAAACCACAATAAATCTTTGTGATAGCACTGATGACTACAAAATCATATACTATTGTTTTTTCCCTTACCATTAATGCGACTTTATATCCAGTAACTTTTAGTGATTCATAGATTAGAAAGAACCATGACCTCTGTGGAATCCAGTAACTTTTAGCCAATCATACTTGAAGAAACAAGACCACTTTCCAAAATTGGTGCCAGACAAGCACCACATATGATTTTAACTTTCATGCTTTCATTTCCTTTAAATAACAGCACACAAGTTCTATGCAAGTACCAAACATTCTTGTCAGAACTCAGTCAGAATCTCGTCAGACTCATGATTCACCGTGACACTACTACGCCGCAGCGAAGTGTAAATCAAAAAACACCCATTTTGAGTTACTAACTGTCTATGCAAATTGAGCACTAAAACTAGCACCTCTCCTCACTTCATATCGATGACCTGAGAGCTTAAACATCCCCACAATCTGACCCATAACTAAAGAGCATGCACATGATGTTGAGATCATATGGAAATGAAATCAGTAAAAGCATCTTAACAACCAAATTACATAGAAAATTGAATACATTACCTCAAGAAATGCCTTCAATACCCACAAAAACGCCAGCATTAGCACCCCATTAACGGAAAACCCCACCTACATAAACAATTCAGCTATAAAAATCCGAAACCGAAAATTCTGATTAAGAAACTATAAGCTAATGCAACACAAATATATATATATATATATATATATTTGAATGTTTACCAACTTGGTGGGGATTGCAACGGGAAGAACCGATCGTACGGCCCTCCTGGCTCGCTTCGACACCTTCTTAAATACATTCTGAACAAACCTCACTAACAGATCCAAGCTCCTATCTTCCTCATCATCGTCGTCTCCGTCTTCATCGTCTTCATCGTCGTCCTCGAAACCATAGGGCCGGTCAATTTCGGAGCTTATGGAGCGGCTCCAATTGCGAGGATCGTCGACGAAGCTATCGGCGCCGCCGCCCTGTGAAATTGGAGACGCAAAAGAGTTAGCGAACCATCAGATTGAGTGACTGAGAGGGGAAGAGAGATAGAGAGAGAGTACCGGAGGGTAATTAGGGTTTCGTCGAGTGGCTTTGGGGCAATGAAATTGGGGAGTGAATCGTTTGGGTTTGAGAAATGGAGTGAGATTGTGAGGGAGATGAAGCTGTGATTGATGAGGTGGTTGTGATTGAGGGAAGAGAGAGAGAGTCGGAGGTGACAGCGTCGCCGATAATGGCATGGTGGTGGTGACTCTGAGACTTTGAGGAGCCACTGAAACAGTCTAGAGTCAAAGAGAAGAAGGTGATCTCTTGCGCGCCGGTTTCTCTTGATCCTGGCCGTTGTGTTAAATTGCTTTGACACCAACGGATCAGATTTCAATGTTAGAACTTTATAGTTCCGAATTAGAGAAAAATTTTCAAACAGTACCCGAACTTCGACTCCTAACTTCAGTACACACTATGCAAAATTATCACTTTAGTACCCCAAGTTTTAAGCCCAACCCAAGAACGGTACACGCCGTTCACGACGGCATTAAGAGCCCAGCCACGTGGCAATACATGAGGGGCAATTTCGTCTCTTCGATAAGACTAGAGCCTTAAGTGAGTTCCGTTCCGTTCAACCTCTCCTAGTTTGGATTCTTCCAAGTTCTCAGCCGCACAAAGAATCCAACCGAGAAAGTGAGAGAATCCTACAGACCTGAGTGAAAGAGATATTCGAATCTCAAATCAGATCTTGAAGAGGGGTCAATGGCTAATTATTGGAGATATTTCCGGTTGGATGGGGATCCACTTGTGTTTTCAGGAGGTAAGAAAATATTCTCCCTTTCTATGAGCTGTCGCTATTTTAGGGTTGGGAGAATTTTTTGAACAGTATCTGAACTAAAGGTCACTGTGAATTAACGTTCCTCACTTTACACTAATTACATTTTGGTACCTGAAGTATAAATCCCGACCCACTTTTGGTACATGCCGTCAATAACTCCGTTAGTTGGCATGCCACCTCACATATTTTGAAGGGTAAAGTTGTCACTTGACTATTCAGCTTTAGAAAGTTAATTTTTTTTAATAAAAAAAAATTAGTGGTGCGATCTTGACCGTAGATCCACCTTTGGAAAGTCTATTTTTCTTTTAAATAAAAAATAAATAAATTCTTGGCATTGGTTTTCTAGGTCGGGAAACCATGGATCGAAGATGAGAAGGTGAAGAGCCCCGTCACCAACCTAAACCCGCAGTGTTTTAAACCCAACCCTCAACCCTCTCTCCCATCTCTTTCTCTTCTCTCTCTCTAAGATCTCAGACGGATGGTTTATGTGAACCAAGACAACGTCCCAGGGGCCACATGCACTGCTCCGTTGAAGAAATCTCAGGCGCCGGCGAAAACCGCTGATTCACAGTCAGTTCTCAAAAGGTGAATCCCAAATTTCACAGATTTAATTTCTTAGGGTTTTGCTTGCTTGATTGATTGTGGGTCTTGGTTTTCAAGGTTTCTGATCTTGATTTATATGTTGCCATCGCCGCCGCGAGTTCAAGGGTCCCATCAGTTCACGGTGGTGAGGAAGAGCAGAAGCAAAGCGGTGAGGATTGAGGCGGTTCCAGTGTGAAATTAGCTTACCGGCCTTCTGAAATTCTAGCTCACTGAATTATTAAGGAGCTCGAGTTCTCTTCTCCTACTTCTGTGTTGATTGCTTGCTTGGATTGATTAGACTGAAATAGAAAGAAGCTTTGGGAAGGTGGTCAATGCCAGCGACAGAGATGAAGAGCTCACTCTGTTTCTCGAGATGCGGCAGCGCGACAAAGACAAGGAGAAAACTGGAACTTTTTGCTACTTCCAAGCAAGAACCTCGGCGAGCTCGATGCTGCTCCTCGGCTTGCTACGACGGTGTTTTGGGTTGTTAAAAGCTTCAATCTTTTGTTACTCCCAGTTAGATTTTTTTTTGTGTTGATTTTGATGATGGTTTTGTGCACAGTGAATGAATGTGTATTGGGTTTTTAGTTTTGGAAGAGTGGTTTGTGTTTTGGTGAATGTGTTATGGTGTTTTTGAATTAGTAGTGTATTATGTGATTGGTTTGTTCAGCTCAAGTTCTTTGGCTTAGTTGAACATGAAGAACATAGGAGCATTTGATTTCTGGTATTTTCTGGAGATTGTCGGTTGCTGGTTGCAGGCAGAGAGAGAGAGAGAGAGGAACGAGAAAAGGGCAGATGATGGTGAGGTGGGCGATGGAAGAGAAGAAAAGAGAGAGGTGGGTGGCTGTAGGAAGAAAGAGAGGGCATGGTGGTGCTTGCGATGGTGATATGGTGAGTGAGTGAGTGCATATGGTGAGAGAGAGAGAGAGAGAGAGAGAGAGAGAGAGAGAGAGAGAGAGAGAGAGAGAGAGAGAGAGAGAGAGAGAGAGAGTGAGTGAGTGAAAACACCAAAATACCCTTTAAAAAATGAAAAATGACATAAGGTTAACGGAGTTATTGACGGCATGTACCAAAAGTGGGTCGGGATTTATAGTCCAGGTACCAAAGTGTAATTAGTATAAAGTGAGGAACGTTAATTCACAATGACCTTTAGTTCAGGTACTGTTCGAAAAATTCTCCCTTTAGGGTTTGTGGTCCAAAAAGATTTGATTTTTTATGGAAGTCAATGTTGTTGACTAGGGTTTGTCTAGGGTTTAGGGTTTTATTTTGTCTTCGCATGCGTAGGGTTTAGGGTTTGATGTCGGCTATTCTAATAAATTAGGGTTATTGGTCTGGTGGCTGGGTTAGTGGTGAAAGTGAAATCCCTACCTTGGTCTGGGTTGTTTAATGGTGTTTAGAACTGATAAATGATTTTAAAACACATACCGGTATAAATGGTAGAGAGTCAAGACAAAGAAGAGGTAGTTGAATAATCAATTTGGTTAGGCCTGAACAGCATTGAATATGTTTCCTTTTTTGGATTATAACAGCTGGTGTTGTAAAATTGCAGTTGGAAATTTCACCGTAGCAATACATCATGGAGGAAGGTTCTTCTCACATGGTGGAGTGAATAGGACATACATGGGAGGGGAGGAAGTGGTCTTTGTTGATGGCACTACTAGAAAAACATGATTTAAGGATATTGAAATTTGAAACAGTGTCCTTAAATACATACAAGGACTCTTTTTTAATGAGTCCTCTATGTGGGACTCATCATATGTCCCAAACAAGGACACTGAAAATGTGTCCTCTTTTCTATATGAGGACACAGTTTGTGTGTCCTAAAAGATTTGGACGAGGTGTCCTTATATCCATAAGAGGACACCTAAATTGCATCCTCATATTATCTAATATGTGTCATCTTTTCTATACAAGGACACACAAATTGTGTCATAAAAGCTCAGGAAATGGAGTCCTTACATCCATAAGAAGACATAAAAATCCACTCTTATATGTGTCCTCTTTTCTATACTAGGACACACAACTAGTGTCCTCAAATATTTGAAAATAGAGTCCTTAAATCCATAAGAGAACACAAAATACATTCTCATATGTGTCCTCTTTTCTATACTAGGACACAAATTATGTCCTCAAAGTCCTGGAAATGGAGTCATTAAATCCATAAGAGGACACAAAAAATACATTCTTATATTATCAAAACTGCATACATATGACACATCAAACAGTTTCTCTGTTTACCTTTCAACTGTTAGTAATATATATATTACAGCTTTACCTTGTTCTCTTTTCTTCTCATGCTAAATAATATAACAACTGATGCTACAAACTAAATAGCAAATCCACTAACTGCTGCTATTATGGGAATGAGTACATTGGCTTTCTTCCTTTTGCATGATATTGCTGCACATATGTTTTCATTTTCTCCAACCCTAGGATGAATAAGGTTGATACATATCAGTCATGGAAATTTAGTCGACAATATAGTATTCAATTTGTATAGTGAACAACGCCTAACAGTATAGAACTTTTTCCACATCAATAATATAAGATTGCTACCGAAAACAGAAAGAAATACTTTGAATATATTAGATAATGGCTTTGGAAAGAAACAGACCTTAACAATAATGATCCACTTGTCGATTTTTCAATAAGCATACTCAGAAGTGAACCATTTGAGCTTGTTCTTCTCCAAGTTACTGCAGAGATAGAGCAAATTTATAAACCTATTCTAAATAAACAAGTATCTGCAGTAACAATTCAAATCAAAATACTCACAAGACTTTCAGGTTTGGCAATTTAGTCAGAAATTTAGGTATTGAGCCAATTAATCTATTGTTAGATAAATTTCTGAATCCAGTCATATACATACATTAATTTATAAATTCAGGAACTAATTACTAATTTATATATGCACACATAATGTCAGCTATTCCTAAGTTATCAAGCTTGGAATACTTACAAAGATGTAACATGTCATGATTGGATATATATGTATATATATATGAAGTTATCTCTCCTGTCAATCCACTTGAGGACAAGTCCCTAATTGCAAGTTTCAAGTAACTCATTAAGTGAGTCATGGTGATATTATGATCCCCTGCAGTAAACAGATGTTGATATCACTTATACCACATACCGCCAAGCATAAGCAACGACCTCTTAGGTGGGCCCCGCGGCATGGCTAGTCCCGCCTACAACATGCATCCTGTAGTCCGACACCCGAGCTACCTCGCTATGGTGGAGGTCGGCCGGTACCTTGCTAGGAGGCCACCCTCCTATGCTCTCCAAGAGGCTTCAAGAGAAGCAATATGTACATTGTATCCCACATCGGAAATATAGAATAGATGGGGACTTCCCTTAGCTATAAAGGGAAGTCCTCCCCTTCTTAGAATGGATGGATCCATGATCCCTATACTTGTATCACTACAAAGGTCACTTGGCCTCACTCATAGTAAACTATCTAAGTGGACGTAGCATTGCCTCAAGTGCAAGGTGAACCACTATACATGCGGTGTTATCTCTCTCTCTCTCTCTCCCCATCATGATCCACACACACTTCCCGTTCCGTATTCTTCAACAGAAACATTGGCGCTAGAAGGAGGGGCCCTATGTTTGGGTAACGAGCCTCCGACCTTGAGTAAGGGTCATGTACGGGAACCATCAATCATGTAAGTGCAAGACACCTCCGACCTTGAGCAAGAGTCATGGATGGGTACCACAGGTCATGTACGGGTACCACAAGTCATCGGGTACATGGGTACATGCCAGATACCCCAACTTCCTCCCCAAGCCTCCAAGACATTAGGTACATAAGCTTCCGGGTACATGAGCTTAGCCTCCGGGTACTTGAGTCAGCGGGACTTTTATCCGAAACTGACATGGGTCATAGGGTACTATGAGTCATCCGGGACTTTCATAAGCCACCGGGTACTGGAGCCAACGGCTCTCTTGCTTTTTACTCATGCATACAGCCTCTCCCAAACGGGGTACTTGTCTTACTCGTCCATTCATCATGAAGACTCGCACATCAACTTATCTCAATCATAGCCTACCACACTAAGGCCCTATTCATCTAATGCCCGCATGACATTAGTCACACTTGGGGGTCAGTACCGCACCTCAAGGCTATGTGATACTCGTCTGGACCCAACAACACCATCCTCTGCTTGGAATCAACCTTGAAACCCAAACTCATCGGCCATAGTCTCTCTTCATGACCGGCACCCGTGCACTCCCTCCTCGCCCGGCACATAGGAAGCTTCGTCACCTTCAGTAACCCTCATCGGTACCCGCTGGCCTCACCAGCATCATTTCTAACTCGGTAACCCACACTCCTGCTCTCGGCACCCAAGCAGCGACACTTCGGCGAGACAACCCAACAACTCACGGTAACACTTATCCTTCTCTCCCGCTCTCGGTCCCTCACCTCATCCCGGAGGGAAGTTTGGCACACTGGCCAGCTTCACCAAGTCCCGGAAGCGGTTTCTCAAGCGGCAGTTCTCAGGGACTCACCTCACCAAGTCCATCTCTCGGTACCCGGGAACTGGTTTGGACACTCACCGGTGCCCATACTACCCATCCCGGCGCGGTGCCTCTCAAGTCAACCTCGGCCGAGTATCCTCTTGTACCCGTACCTACCGAAGCCGAGCTTTGGTCCTGTTCTGAAAAGTGGCTCAGTACCAAGGAAGTTGATTTGGACACCCCGAATCCTCCCTCTGCACCTGGACCCAGCTTCTTTCTCGCATCTGCTTCTTCACACTGGCTAGGAGTACTGTACCAGTTGCCCTTACAAGTCCATAATCTCAGAAAATCCTCTCTTTGACCCACCGGGTACCACGCAAAGAGTCTTCTCTCACATCAGTCGACGGCCTCCGAGCCCACCGGCGACATCAGCCTTGATCCATAGACCAAGACTTCTTCTCAGTGCGACCCCGGGTCTTACAAACATTCTTGCCTCCGAGCCCAAAATTCGAAAAACAAAATTCCTATACAGCTGCTCACTCTGGTACCCCCACCAACCTGGATATATCTACTCTGATCATCTGGATGTATACTCTGTACGCCCACTCAGCAGCATTCCCGGAGACTTGCGTACCACATACCAATTTGCGATTCATCTCGGTGACCCACTCGGGTAGCTCGTCCCGGCCGGTACCCACCCATGTGCTTCCAATTCATCCTCCCGGTGCCTAACCCCATCTCGGCAGTGTCTTCACCTACCGGCTATCACCTCGGCAATCGGTGATCATCACCAGCAGTACCCGCCAAGCACGCTCCGGGCACCGGCCAACTGCATCTGCTTTTTGCAGCTCTTGCCATGAATCATCGAACAGTTGACGAACAGCCTCAACTAAGCATTTATCTCACCGGCCTCATACACCAAAGCTAAGTATTCATATACATGCTTAATTATAAATTTAAATAGCAGAATGTGTTGTCTATCAACATATCAGACGTGTTTATACATATGTATGCTTCATGCATGCACACGCACTTCAAACAACACCTGTCCAAGATGTTGCATGCGTTATTAATTTTCAACCAGACACCTCATTTACATATATATATATTTCGACAATTGATCAAATGAAAAAAAAAATTGGTGGCCACATGCTGCATGCATATTTTTATTGGCACGTGCAATTGAACTTGCCTTATTTACCTCTAGTTCTCTATGATCAATTTATCACACGTTGATAACTTCATATATAAAGTAGTTTAACTTTCAAATTTTCACTTCAATTAATGTGAGCCCATCTATCTGCACATGCTTATAAGGTATGCATGGTATGCATATGTCAATCAATGCCATGCTATATGTAAAACAACACTAGCACAATGATAACCACCGTAGCATTCTCAAGCATGTGTACATAAAATTTTCATTACACATATTTAGTCAATTTACTAGCTCAAGTTGCTAATCACTTATCTAATTTGCCTGTGGAGGAAGCGTATCACTCTAAATCGGGTATCTTCTTGTGCATACAAGGCCAAGCACATTATCGACGATCATTCATCGATCACAAGGAACGTCATGCTTGGACAACTCCAACATGATTTGTTATGCGGGTCAATCCCAATTTTCAACTTCTCCAATCGGTTAAAGATAAGTTCTCATTCACACTTTCAAATTTGAGCTCATGATACAATGCTTTATATGCTTTAATAACGATTTCTATAATCTAAGCATATGCCTACAACATTTGATACTTTCAATAGCATATTCATTGTGCCTATTTATTAATGTCATACTTTAACTTGATTGCAAATCAATTAAATTGCTACATATACACATATGACACTAAATAAATGCAACATGCATCTCATAAATCCTCGCCCCGAGCGCGGTACCCCCAAGGGGTAAGTCAAGGTCATATCATTACACAAATCCTCTCCAATTGGCGAGGTACCCCTGTGGGGTTACAAGGTCAATGCCATCATTCTACCCGGGGCCACGCCACCGGGTAAAGGAGGCCTACTGGCCCTCATTCAACCCCATTGGGTTAAGGAGGCTCAAACCCTCATCAATCCCACCAGGATCACAGGCTCACTCACCTCATCGGGTACATGAGGCCTCGGGCCTATCTACTCCACTGGGTATACGAGTCAGGCCGACCCTCATCCGGTACCGGAGGCCCAATGCCAGACACCCTCATCGGGTACCGGAGGCCCAAGGCCATAATACCCTATTGGGTACGAGACACCTAGCTCTCAATTAAATCCTCTACTCGAGCGAGGTATCCCAATGGGATCATTAAAGGGTAGCTCCCTTACAAAAGCCAAGGTCCAGTCCCTTGCATTCAAATCCTTGCCCCGGGCGAGGTACCATCAAGCCCTCACTCTACCCCATCGGGTACTAGAGACATCAAGCCCTCACTCTACCCTATCGGGTACCAGAGGCATCAAGCCCTCATGCTACCCTATCGGGTACTAGAGGCATCAAGCCCTCATGCTACCCTTCCGGGTACTAGAGGCATCAAGCCCTCACTCTACCCCATCGGGTACTAGAGGCATCAAGCCCTCACTCTACCCTATCGGGTACCAGAGGCATCAAGCCCTCATGCTACCCTATCGGGTACTAGAGGCATCAAGCCCTCATGCTACCCTATCGGGTACTAGAGGCATCAAGCCCTCATGCTACCCTATCGGGTACTAGAGGCATCAAGCCCTCATGCTACCCTTCCGGGTACTAGAGGCATCAAGCCCTCACTCTACCCCATCGGGTACTAGAGGCATCAAGCCCTCACTCTACCCTATCGGGTACCAGAGGCATCAAGCCCTCATGCTACCCTATCGGGTACTAGAGGCATCAAGCCCTCATGCTACCCTATCGGGTACTAGAGGCATCAAGCCCTCATGCTACCCTATCGGGTACTAGAGGCATCAAGCCCTCATGCTACCCTATCGGGTACTAGAGCCACCAAGTCCTCATTCTACCCTTCCGGGTATCAGAGGCCCAAGTCCTCATTCTACCCTTCCGGGTATCAGAGGCCCAAGTCCTCATTCTACCCTTCCGGGTATCAGAGGCTCAAGTCCTCAATCTACCCTTCCGGGTATCAGAGGCCCAAGTCCTCATTCTACCCTTCCCGGTATCAGAGGCTCAAGTCCTCATTCTACCCTTCGGGGTATCAGAGGCCCAAGTCCTCATTCTACCCTTCCGGGTATCAGAGGCTCAAGTCCTCAATCTACCCTTCCGGGTATCAGAGGCCCAAGTCTTCACTCTACCATTCCGGGTATCAGAGGCTCAAGTCCTCATTCTACCCTTCCGGGTATCAGAAGCTCAAGTCCTCATTTACCCTTCCGGGTATCAGAGACCCAAATCCTCATTCTACCCTATCGGGTACCATAGGCTAAAGCCCTCAGAAAACCCCACTTGGTACCGAAGGCGGGGTAAGCCAAGGTCCAGTCCCTTGCTTTTGAGTCATCTCACCTCCCGAGCATTCTCTATACTTGGGGGACTTATTCATACCACTTATCACAAGTGGAGGTAGTACCCGACCGGGACTATCATCGAGCTTCACGCTCATACTTTCGTGTTATGATCTATTAATGGAAATATTGAAATTTTTCACCTATTGTTGATCGCAACAATTAAATTTCTTTTACATCCCATTAATAAGACCATAAGACAAAACTCACACCCGCTCAACATGAGCGATCTCATCTCTTACGTTCCCGTTACACATGAGCCAAACAATCAGGTTATGGCTTATACGTTCGGGTTAAGTAAGTTAGCGTTTCTTCCTCTAACCTATACTTGGGGGACTATCATGGTCACGCCATAGTCTCGCTAGTATTGTCAATGGTTACTTCGATACCGGAGCTTCATTCTCAGCCTTACCGGCTTCGTCGAACGTAACCTAAATCCGAATTCCTGTTTTACTACGTGACTTGGGGGACTCGGCGAGTAACCACACTCCCGGTCCTAACACATGTGCATCACGTACATACAACACTTACATATCATTATGTCTTACCGTGTTCATCACACATCTTTGCATCATGCATCTCATAAACATTCATGCACCTTGATGCATTTGACTCAAATGTCACTTCGATTGCCCTAGCGCAATCAATATGCTTTTTTGTGCACTCTTATCTTATTTGCAGGTACTAGCTTCATGAGGGCCCCGGGGCACCAACATACCCGTAGAGTCCCTTCTTACTTACGGAGTTGGGGGACTAGTATGGGTATGGCGTTCAACAAGGTCATCACTCATACTTGGCGGCATCACATTTAAACTCCCCAACCAAGAAGCGCCTCTTACTCGGGGACTTGGGGGACTTGTTGATATCACTTATACCACATACCGCCAAGCATAAGCAACGACCTCTTAGGTGGGCCCCGCGGCATGGCTAGTCCCGCCTACAACATGCATCCTGTAGTCCGACACCCGAGCTACCTCGCTATGGTGGAGGTCGGCCGGTACCTTGCTAGGAGGCCACCCTCCTATGCTCTCCAAGAGGCTTCAAGAGAAGCAATATGTACATTGTATCCCACATCGGAAATATAGAATAGATGGGGACTTCCCTTAGCTATAAAGGGAAGTCCTCCCCTTCTTAGAATGGATGGATCCATGATCCCTATACTTGTATCACTACAAAGGTCACTTGGCCTCACTCATAGTAAACTATCTAAGTGGACGTAGCCTTGCCTCAAGTGCAAGGTGAACCACTATACATGCGGTGTTATCTCTCTCTCTCTCTCTCCCCATCATGATCCACACACACTTCCCGTTCCGTATTCTTCAACAGAAACAACAGAAAACACCAAACTTGTTCAAAATCCAAGTTTTAGACAAGTCCCTAATTGCAAGTTTCAAGTAACTCATTAAGTGAGTCATGGTGATATTATGATCCCCTGCAGTAAACAGAAAACACCAAACTTGTTCAAAATCTAAGTTTTAGTCTCTTATATTAATTGCTGCTATCATTCCCCTTGAATCTTTACCAGAAAGAAGAACCCAAGCAAGCAATCATTTTAAGTCCAGTTACTAAGAAGCATTAAACTCTAATTCTTTTCCTTAATTCCTTGAACTTTCTTAAGCATATGTCAAGAGTTCAATTTCAGTTACGTATCAAACAACCCAAAAGAGAAGATAATATATTACCTACAGATATGGCCGCTGTGCTCCTTTTGTAACTGTACAAAATTCAAAGATAGGCAGTTAGGTATGCAACTTACTCAGCTTCTTTACAACCATAGCAGAACAACAGAAACAGAAAATAAAAAGGTTAATTGTTTCTTAAGTTATTCATTCCTTCATTCCTTAATTAAGGAATCAAAAGCAAGAAAATGAAGTTGAGAGTGAAGAACAGGTAGAAAACAAAAACAATAAGATTAATTACAAATATCTACAGATTCTATGGCTCATCAATCATTATCAACTCCAACTTTTAACTTTTTTCCTCATGAGCACATCCAAGGGTTAATACTAAAAATCTAACATTTGAACTGTAGTTACAATTAAGCTGCACAGTTACTTTACGTATACACATGTGGAAACCTTGAACACTCACTTAAAGGAAATTCATACATCAAACTCATAACACTATGATTTCACAGACAAAAAATTGGGTTGTAGCTACAACTACCATCAACACAAGTATTTTTCAATTGAAAGAGAGAACAAATTAAAAGCTAGAACAATAGCAGCTGAAACTTGGAAATAATAAACCAAAAAAGATATTGGAATCTAAATTCACACGGAAAACAGAAACCGAAAAGTGATCGTATCAAAAACATGACAGCAATATAACGACAGAGGACCCATGTTAACAATAAAGCACAATATTCTCCTCAACCTTCATTATATTAACCATTACACATGTTAACAATAAAGCAGTACACTACCAAAAAAGAAACATGACAGTAGAGGACCCATGTTGATGTTAATGTCTGACGTCTTATTTGGAGATCGAATTGCATAAGAAAGAACAATATAAGAATGAAAGAAAGAGAGCAAAGTATAAGAAGTGAACCTTCAGGAAAGCAAGCTCCTTCAATCCCATTTCAACTGCAAGCATATTATCAATGTTTCCTTCATTCAAGTCTTGAACTAGTTTGTTTCTCTTGTCAGGATCATCATCACCTGTTCAATTCACGAAGTATTAAACCCTGGCTTAACTAATCCTATCACTACAGAAGAACCTGTTTTGCCAACAAGATCAACACCAAAGTAAACAACATCACCCAGATTAGAATCAAAACCAAATTTAGTTGAAGTGCGGACCTTTTTGGAGAGGTGGATGATATGAGATGTGTAAGACATATTTGGAGCCAAACTGATCAACTAACCAAAACCCAACAAAACCTTATAATAATTATTACCAAAAGTTCGATTTGGTGAGGACGGTGGATGATATGGGTGAAGGACGGTGTTTCGGGTAAGAACTGTGGGTAAGTGAGGACGCATAACTCGGCGGTGCGCTGGCGGTACTGGAGCTCTCCTATGGCATCGTGGAGGAGTCTAGGGTAGGCGGTGAGATGACGGCGACAGCATTGCGAAGAGGATGAGAGGGTTTAGCTAGGCTTGGCATCTGCGGAAGAGTAGATGAAAACAAAATTAAACCTCTAAGATCGAGTCACTGACATACCCATCTAATTCTGACTTGGATGAGAAGAAAGCCACCGACAGTCACGGCTCTTAGATCGGATCCTCGTTAAAGGCAACGGAGAAAGCTCGTAGCTAGATCCTGGTGAAAGCAAACCAACGGGGAATCATGAAGAAAACAATTGTTACCCAGAACCAAAGCACACAGATCTGGCAAGAAGAAAACTGTATAGACAGATCGAGAAGGAGAGAGAATACTCGTCTGTGGTGATTGAATTCGATGAGGAAGAAATGCAGAGAGAGGGGTAGGTCAATGAAAAAATAGAGGCCATTTGTGTGCAAAAAAAAAGTGGGAAGTTTAACTTTTTGCAAAGAAAAATCGGCGGGAGTGCAAATTATGAACAAGTTTTTTTTCAGCCCGTCCTCATAAGGTTTCTAGGACACTATGATAAAAAGGAAAAATTCATGAATAGTACTCGAAGTAAGGCCCACTATTAATTTCAGTACACCAATTTCCAAAACATAAACTTTGGTACATCAAATATGAAGCCCGACCCAATATACATACACGATGTCAATAACTCCGTCAGTTCGCATGCCATTACACACATAATGAAGGACAAAATTGGTTTTTCATTTTTTAGCCCCCTCTCTTCTCCCTCCCTCACTCCCCCAGCTGGTCCTCGTCTCATACATTATCCCCAGGCTTCATTTATTCATCACCATCCAAACTCTAACTCTCTCCCTCCCTCCCTCCCTCCCTCCCTCTCAAAGAAGATCATATGGCTTTGTGTGTCCACATATATCCATACATCTTTTCTGATTTACATCTTTTTACATAGAGCTTTGGGATGGGGAAAGAAGGAAGAAGATTAATTGATGAGAAGGGAAGGTTTTGCTTTAATAGTAAATCATCAACGTAGCCATGAAATGAGTTTCTGCTACTGGAGCCATGAAGCAACAAAAAATGGGCAAGATGAGCTCAAAGAAATGCAGCATGGCCCTGTTCCTGTCGAAGCTTCAAGTAAACCCAATTGAAATTATAGTTGATTTCGAACAATTGAAGGGCCTCCCGATCTGGGTTACTGATCAATTTGGTTATAATGGGGTTTCTTGTTGGGATTCGTATGTTTGATTCAAGATTGAAGAAAGGGGTTTCTTTTTCTTTCAATTGGGGGTTTTTGTTTGTGTTGAATCTTGCGCAAGATTGTATTTTTTTATATGGGTTTGCATTTGGTTTGGGTGTTGCAGCATCGGCGGCCAGCATCATGATATTCCCGGCAGACCTGACATTCACGGCGAAGCTAACATTCGACGGTCATGTTTGAGATCAGTTGTGAAGGTTGAGCGGTGGTCAGCGGTTAAAGGTGTGGGTTGAGTTCTGTTAAGGGTTGGAGAAACTGATGATGAAAGGGTGGTGGTGCTGCATTGTGCAAGCAGGTGTGAGAGAGAGAGAGAGAGAGAGAGAGATTGTGCCCAGAGTAAGAGATGAGACAAAACTGGGTGCCCAGAGTAAGAGAAAAGACAGAATTAGGTGCCCACATTAAGAGAAGAGAGAGAAATGGGTGCTCTGAGCAAAAAGTTTGAAGAGACCAAATTACCCTTCATATTATGACACCTATCACTACAATTAACAGCGTCATTGACGTCGTGTATGTTTATTGGGTCGGGTTTGGAATCTGATGTACCAAAGTATATGTTTTGGAACTTGGTGTACTAAAATTAATAGTGGGCCTTACTTCGGGTACTATTCATGAAATTTTCCCTTGATAAAAATGTGTCCTTATAGCCAACATTTCTAGTAGTGTGGGGTTGATCCAGACAAACTGAGTGTGACAGGGTTTAATTATTGGGCTTGGGATTTGGGGTATCAAGCTGGCTCAGTTGCTTACTGGTTTAGGATACCAGGAAGTGAAGAGGGTACTAGATATTTACCTATAGTCATTGATAAAGACTGTATGGACATGGTTAAATTCATTCTTGCTGTTCAAAGGCTACTGCATGTGTACATTGTTTGCTTGGAGCCAAGAAGGCATTTTCATGATTATGAGTTAGATCATTACGATGATGACATAGATCATACTCTGTTATTTAAACATGCAATTGATGATGTGCAATTGCCAGCTGTTGAGGGTGTTGAAGAGGTGCCAAAGGATGTGGATGGTGAAGAGGAGCCAGTGAATGTAGATCCACTGGATGTAGATGATGATGAAGAGGTTCCTCTGGATGGAATTATGCCTGAAAACTGGGAATATACTGATGATGGGCCTGAAGTGCAAAGCAATGGTCCAGAAATGAGTGAAGCTACTAATGGGCCTGAACTACAGAGCAATGCTCCACAGTCAAGTTGTACTGCTAATGGGCCTGAAGTGCAGAGTGGTGGTCCACAGTCAACTGAAGGCAATGGGCCTAGAGTCAGAGCTCAAACCCGTGGCCCAACTATTACAACTGCAAGAGGCAGAGCTCATCAGGCATCCAATTCAAGACAAAAACATAAAGGGAAGCAGAAAGTTGTAGAGGAAGAAGTTTGTGTTCCAAAGAAAAAGCGTGGTAGGCCGAAACAGAGGGGCACTAGGAGGTATGAGGTATGATACGAGGTCTGGTGGTGAATGCTCAAACCTGGTTCAGTATGATTGGAGCAGTACTAGTAGTGATGATTATGATGATCCAAACTGGGATGAGATTAGGGATAGTGACTTCGAGTTGGTTTCTGAAGATGATGAAGTAGACTTTCAGGCACATGTGGATGGTGATCCCGAACATGTAGAGGAATGGAATGACATGGGATTCATAGGCAATATATCTGATGATGATGGTACTGCTAGTGATGGTTTTCCAAGCCTGCATGGTTCAAGTGATGAGTCTGGAGAAGATGGGGGGAGGTATCCAGTGAAACATAAGAGGAGGTTCTCGAGGTGGAGGGAATTCAACCAGAAGTATGATATGAAGAACCCCCATTTTGAACTAGGTATGGTATTCCCCAACTCAAGCATTTTCAAGAAGGCAATCAGGAAGCATGCGGTACTCACCAAAAAGGAACTGCGATTTCCAAAGAACACGAGAAGAAAGGTGAAGGTGGTCTGCAAGACATCTAAGGGCTGTCCATTATGGATATATGCATCTAGTCCAGATCCTAACACTCCGGAAATGACAATCAAGACTTTCAGACCTGAACATAAATGCAGTAGTGTTGGAGGTAGGGTTTATCACATGCACGCCCCATTCATTGCTGATGAATATGAACATTTCTTTAGGAATGATCCCAATTGGACAAGGGAAGGGATCCAAAATGCAGTTGGGAAGGACTTTGAAATGGATGTAGGATTCCATATGTGTTATAGAGCTAAGAGAAGGGCAAAGAAGTTAGCTCATGGTTCATTTGAAGACCAGTATAATATGCTTGAGAGTTATGCCAATGAATTGAAAAAGAAAAACCCAGGAAGCTCAGTGTGGATCCAAACAGAATTGGATGGTGATGTCACAAGGTTCAAAAGGATCTATATATGCTTGGAGGCACTGAAGGTTGGATGGAAGGCAGGTTGTAGGCCACTCATAGGGCTAGATGGATGCCATTTGAAGGGGGTCCATAAAGGTCAACTATTATCAACTGTAGACATAGATGGGAATAATGGGATTTATCCCATTGCGTGGGCAATAGTGGAGAGAGAAGCAAAGGGATAGTTGGACCTGGTTTTTAGAGTTGTTGAGGGTTGATCTTCAAATTCATCATTCAGTCCATTATGCTTTTATTTCTGATAAGTAGAAAGGCCTAGAGCAGGCCATTAAGGACTTGTTCCCATTTGCAGAACACAGGCATTGTGTTCGCCATTTGCACAATAACTTCAAATCTGATGGTCACAGTGGACTTGAGCTAAAACAAAACTCTGGGCAGTTGCAAGAGCCACCACCATCAGACAATATGAGCTTGCAATGGAGGATATGGCTAAATCTTCAAGTTCTGCATGGAAGTGGTGCAAGGATAGGTCTGCAGTTCATTGGTCTAAGTCTCATTTCAAGGAGCAGTTCAAATGTGACATACTTCTAAATAATCATAGCGAGTCATTCAACAAGTCAATTCTTCCAGCAAGAAAGAAGCCAATTCTTGGCTGTTTGGAGGACATAATGACCATGACTATGGTGAGATTAGCCAATAGAAGAAACTCGGGGCCAAACTGGAAGTGTAGGGTGGGACCTAGAGTGGAGAAACTCCTGAAAAAGAATGCTAATTGGAGCCATGACTATAGACCTTTAGAGTCCAGCAGTATGAGGTTCGAAATCCAAGGCAGGGGTGTGGGTTGTCAATCTGGTGTGCTAGCACAACACTCAGTGCAGTTGGACAATCATTCCTGCACTTGCAGAAGATGGGACCTAAGTGGTCTTCCATGTGGCCATGCAATTGCAGCCATATATTCCAAGGGGCAATGTGATGACCTAGTCTTAATTAAATTTATTGGGAAATTGTTTTCCTTATTCTCATTAGTTTTTGTGTTTTACTTGTGTTGTTAAAATTAGTTTATTATTTTTAGTTTGGGTTATTATCTTTGTTAATAACATGTGTTCAATTTTCTTGCACACCTAGTTTAGTACTAGAAGCATTCAGATTGCAAGGAGACACTTTGCTTAATCTCCTCCGTCCATCAAACTGTCCTTATATTCTTCTCTTCCAACCAGACACGTGTTCTCCTCCTCCTCCTCCTTTACTCTACACGTACTCTTCTTTCTGGTACCAATGTGTCTACTCTCTCATTGACAAACAACCGACTACTAGCCAGTTACCAAGACAAAAGAGAGGAGAATTAACCGTGAGTTTTCATTGTTCAAGAATATGAAATTCTCCCTCTATCTGGAGCTTCTTTCCATAAGTTTCAATATACTCTTTCTGTAGTCTCTCTGTTTCAGCTATTTCTCAATGTTTTGGGGTGTGATTTCTATCATAAATTTTGTTTAGAGGACTGGATTTCTACGGTACAAGCTGGGTGTTTGCATTTGAGCTTGGTTTGGCTTTTGCTTGGTTCGTTTGGCTGCTGACATGTAAGATTTGAGGTAGGGAAAACAAAACATTCTTTATAGCTTAGATTCTAATCTCGTATGTATTGGGTGTGATTGATAGGAGGTATTTTCTCTACGAATTCTTATGAGATTCTGTTATGATTACAAATTGGTGGAACTTTGGTTGTTTTAGTACTGATACATATGTCTCTATGTAGAGTCTTACTTTGTTTTTTATCTGCAATTATATGTTGGGTAAACAAATTCTAAGTACCAAACGTCCTTACTTTTTATGATCATGATATCATGGTCTTCTAAGTCCTGTTTGCAATCAGTAAAGGATTTTTTTAAAGGGTGATTTGTGGGACTGAATTCGAGCTTCACTTTGGAAAGCTTGGTTTGAAGTATATGTTTTTTTGTCTCAACTGTTCTAGTCAAATTTTGAAGCAAATGGGGTTTGTTCTTGGATTTAATTCCAATACAGTTCCACTCTTTTTCATACAAGGATTTTAACAACCGATTTACTGATTTACCGATTTACTGTATGTATAGACAATGATTTACCAAGTTGAGTTTTGATCGAATTCCTATGGGTAAAAGTATTCTTCTTTGGAATGTTCGTGTAGTTTATAATCTGAAATTCTGGAATGGTCAATCAACAATATATTTGACGTTCTTACTACTTGTTTGTTTTGTTTCTTGGTCTTTGGACATTCCCATGGAACAAGCCTTTGAGCCATAATCTGCTGGAATTCTTCGAAGTATGAACATAAATTATAGTAATCTTTGTGTTTTCTTCTTACAAAGCTTTACGGTAAATAAAGCTGCATCATGTCTTTGCCTATTAAAAGTTGATGCTCAAATGAAAAAGCTGTTTGAAACTAGCATTTGAGCCATACTTGCAGAAATTCTCTACTCTGTGTACAGAAAATTATATCCTCAATTTTACTCTTTTCCTTAAATGCTTTCTCGTATCAAGTTCTCAATTTAGTACATATGACGTTGTGTTTTAGTATGAAAAGTCTGATTTGGATACACTCTTGTATCAAGTTCGTTGAATCAAACTTGGAACCAAAACTTTCATTATTGGGCCTATATTAAAATAAAGTTATGTTCTCTCTCTTTTCTACACCCTTTGAATGTTACGAATGATGTTTTGAGTTACCTTGCACAACGTTTGAAACAAAGCTTTTCAACTTGTGGAATTTACTTGAATCAAAGTTTCGTTCTTTGACTACAGCTACATTGAAGTTACAAGGTTTATATGCTTACTGATTTGGCTTTTCATTAAATTCTCTATGGATTATTTACTTGAGATCACATTTTACTCCCTGATCATGTCCCTTGTTATTTGCAAAATTCTACATCTTTGTTTGTTTTTCAGTTAGTATCTTTGCTCATCATTATATATACAGATAACTTGAGCGTTTCACTATAACACTAGAAAAGCTGATTCCTTTTACATATGCTTCTTGTTGGAGCCTCATTCCCTTCTCAATCTTCTATATAATCATGGTTGGTAGCTTTTATAAAGTAACCGGTGTCTGCTGTCCTTGACTATTACTTCTTGATCTTCAATCTGTCATTTTGAATGATCAGTAATTCTCCAACTAGTAAAGGCTCTTGTTAATCGATCGTGTTCTTTTCCTGGTCTTTTGACATTGTTACGAAAGAAACCATATTGGTAGTCTCGTTCTCTCCTTCTAAAGCTTTGGTTGCTGCAATGATGCTATATATATATTGATCTTGCATTGTTCAGTCTTTCCTTGAAAATGCGGAAATTCCTTATAGAGGTTTGGGTCAAACATGAATTTAACCATCTTTTTCCGTTGTTGGTTTACTGCAAACAAAGTCTTATTCTTTGAAATACCTTACTTACAGTCTTATGAATCCTATATATCTCCTTTTGTTAAAGGTCTGTCTATAGCAATGTTGATCAAGTGTTACTTTGAAACTCCAAGCTTATGTGTACTTACTGGTTTGATCCTCACAAAAAGAACTTGATCTATTAAAGTTCTGTGCGTGTCTTGAAAGAAAACAGATTTAAGCTAAAGTGCCATTTCTGGGCAGCTTCCTATTACAGTTTGAAAAGGGATTTCGAGTTCTTAATAAAAATCCTTTGAACGATCAGTTTGGTTTGGAGAAACAGAAAGGTTTCATGGAAAGAAAGGATTGAATTCTTAATGTTTTTTTTTTTGGTTAGGCCTGGGAAAAAGTTAAGTAGGGATTGTGCCTCCCTAGGGTGAAAGACCCAAAACCTGATCAGGATCCGCTTGTACGGGGTGTGCTCGGTGGCCTTAATACGAGCAATGGGCTCTAACCAGGATTTTAAGGGTTTTGAGAATCCAAGTTTCAGTATTTTGGAAACAGTTTCTATTCTGGAAAGTTACAGCCGAGAAAGAAAGGATTTCAGAGATTCCTAAAGAGTTCTTTGAAGAGAAAAAGGCTCTATGGTTTTTACGTTATTCCTATCTGAATTCAAATGAGTTTTCTTTATCTACTGGACTTGCTGTCAAGTGGTCTTTAATTTCAGCCTTCTTCTCTTTTGGTTATTTATATCAAAGTGACTTATTCAAGTTGATAAATATTTGACATCTTCAGCTGCAATGGTATATTTGAGTAGTGTTTCCTTGTCAATTTATATTACTTTGGATCTCTGGTTTTCTTTCACAAATGCAGCAGCAACTGTTGAGCTTTAACCTCAGTTTGTAGTTATTTTTCTGATGCTAAAAAGTAATTAAAAGCATGCTTTCTGTCTTTCACTTTCTGGTGCATGCTGGGTTAGAAACTTAGTTATAAAAATTGTTTTGTCGTACCTACTGAGCTTGTGAAGCTCATTCCCTATACTCTTGTTGTTTTTAGGTAGTCCATGAGTGGACATTTAAGTGATATTCTGGAGCTTTCTTGAGTGGAAGATTGCTTGGTTTTACTTTGTGTTGGTGCGTTGGTCGTGCTTTATTTATTGATCAGATACCTTTGTTCTCTTGGCTGGGATGCCTTGTCTTATTTGATTGAAGCTGTTTGACATTGTGGTTATCATGCTGCGAGGTGGTAGAATAGTTGGCTGGCTACGAAGTGATAACCTGGTGCAGCTTTTGATATTATAAGTGATGGATGATTTTGAAACTAAACTTGCTTTGTACAAAGTGTAGTGCTCTGTTAAAGTTGTGTTTCAAGCTTTGTACATATTCTTCTAGATCTTTGAAAAGGAAATATATGAGATTTTTTTTAATTCTCAAGTTCCATCTCATTGTTGCTAACAAAAATGTTTCTTCCTCTCAAGACAACCCAACCAAAATTTTGGCGGTTACGTCTTTAGTTCCTTCTAATTGTCTTCAGGTTGAAAAAAAAAAAAAAAAAAAATATTCTAGCAAACTTACTTTTTCAACTTAATCCATCACTTTAATCATGCCTCAAGTTCGGGGTGTGACAGGCAATCACCTGATGAGTTTGTACATGACAGTTACACTCATGAGAAGTACATGAAGGCCTATGAGCCAGTCATCAACCCAATTGCTGGAGTGCAAGAATGGGAGCTCATACATAGGCCAATTGCACCCCCATTATATAGGGCACAACCAGGAAGACCTAAAACCAACAGAACCAAAGCACCAGGTAAACTGTTTTTTTCAAGTTTATATATGTTTAATGTGTAAACTCTGTATTCATGGCTAACTGCATAATCATTTGTGTAGGTAAAGAAGAACCTCCTGCTGGTACTGAGAAATTACCAAGAAGTTACTACTCTCAAGTGAAGTGTGGCAGATGCCACAAAAAGGGGCACAATGTTAGAACCTGTTCAAGAAGGAATCAAGTATTACATTAGCTTTCATCGACCATTTTTATGAATTATGGGCCCAGGAATATGGATTATAATGTATATTGTGTCAAATGCAGGGGAATGTGGAGAATGAGCAAATGCAGGGGAATGGGGGAGCTGTTAATCAGCAGCAGCAACCCCAAGCTCAAGGGAATGGGGGGAGGGGGGAGCTGTGAATCAGCAGCAGCCCCAAGATCAAAATGTTGAAGCTCCTCAGAATCATCAGCAACAACACCAGGTTTCAATGGAGGATGTTGAGGTTCCAGCTCCTGCAGAGCCACCACAGGTTAATTATGAGACTATTAGTGGACCTGTGAATGTTGATCACTTCAATGTAATGCCATCACAAAATTCCACCAATAATGTTCAGCAGACACATGTATAGTTTGTGGTTGTTGTGGTCTGCAGTTGAATTTGATTAGTAAGCTAGCATTTCTGAATGTTTTAGAATTGTCATTTTCAGGTAAATCAGCAACCTAGAGCCTCCTCCAGGCCTCTCTTTTCAGGAAAAAGGTTCAAATCCCTAGCAAGAAGAATCAAATTCCTAAAGAACCCTAGACAAGAGTCTACTTCTAGCACTGCCTCTAGAACTGGAAGTAAGAAGGCCAATTGGAAGTATTGAGGCGATTAGGAAGATTGAAGAATGCTTTTGGAACCCATTGTTTTTGTTTTTGTGTACCCAAATGTTTTTCTGATGGAACATTCAAAAATGCCTTGTTAATTGCTTCTTGTAAGCATTTTGTTGTAATAGATGGGTGCTCAGTGGTTTGGACATGTTTATGATGAATATATGCATCTATGGAAGTATTTGGATTTGTATTATCCTTTCTGGTTCTGGTAATTTGTTGTTTGTCTTTTGTGAATCAAGTTGGAGGAAATCAGTTGTCATCTGGAGCTAATCACACTTTGGATGCTCTGTTTTTGGAGGGAATTTTAATTTGGCGGGAAATTGCAACAGGATCAGCGACTAGTTAAGATTGGCGGGAGTTATCAAAGAGACAAAATTGCCCCTCATTTATTGCCACATGGCTGGGCTCTTAACGTCATCATGAACGGCATGTACCGTTCTTGGGTCGGGCTAAAAACTTGGGGTACCAAAGTGATAGTTTTGCATAGTCGGGTATCGAAGTTAGGAGTTGGCTTAAGTTCGGGTACTGTTTGAAAAATTTTCTCTCCGAATTATGAGTAATCATTCTGTGGTTCTGGAATGTTAGGCGATATAAAATTCAATATTTGCTAAAGGCAGAAATATCACTTTGGTCATCGAATTATGTTTTGTTCGACACTTTGGTCATCCAACTTTTAAAAACTTCACTTTGGTCATCGAACTATATCACCGTATATCACTTTGGTCCTGTCGTCTGTTTTCTTCGTTTAAATGTGGCAATTGAACCTCACACGTCTAATAGGCAGGGCTATATTTGTCAATCCATGCCAATTAAAAAAGAGTTAGATTGTAGGAGACTACGGGTCAAACATATACTGTACTCTCTCTCTCTAAGCCAAAAGGTTTTCACGCTTTCTCTCTGCATCTCTTTCTCGGTCTCTATGTTATCAGATTTCATGCTACAAAGCAAAACCTTTGGAAGGGTGAGTGAGATTATACACGATCTCTAAGTTGACATATAACTTTTGGGTTGAGAATCTAATAAACGTGTATCATATTCTTTGAAGTTTAGTGCGCTATTGATGGAGAATCAACCAAATACCTGGAGGTATTTTCGAATTGATGGAGAGCCACCCACCTACAAAGGTATGTAATTGATTCCTTAATTCTTTTTAGGGCTAAATACTGGTTATTACCCTGTGGTTTAGGTCCAAAATCAATTCAGTCCCTGGACTTCTAATTTTATCAAAAACACCCCTGCAGTTTCAATTTTGATCTAATATGTCCAATATGTTAGTCTTCTGATAATTGAGTCATTTAACTTGTTGACGTGACTCATATATGGCCTATGTTTTATGATGTGATGTTGAGGTGGCATACATAGTCAATTTAGGAGTGGGTCTCACTATTAGAAATCTATCAAATAAAAAGTTTTTCATCAAATAATCCAACTATAAGTTGAACCCATATCAGAATATTAATGAATTTGACCTATTATATCAAAATTGAAAGTACAGGGGTGTTTTTGATGAAATTAGAAATCCAGGGACTGAATTAATTTTGGACCTAAACCACAGGGTAGTAACCAGTATTTTGCCCTTCTTTTTATTGTTTGTGGAGCCTTAATCTATATGGGTTTTGTGTTGTTGTGCTCGTGGAGCAGTGTTTGGGAATTCGAGATTTGCTGATTTTTTTTTTCTTAAAAATTGGGGCAATTGTGTTTTGTTTATGGCATTTGTTTGTAGAAATTGGGATTACTGCGGGCTCCTTTCTTCCACACCCATACATTCTAAAGGAAGAGAGGTGGCTTCATCGGAAAAAAAGAAAAAGAAAAAAAAAAGGTGGAACGCAGACTTTGTTTTGGCATTATTGGTTTGCAAGTGGTGTCCAGACTTTGTTTTTTTTTACAAACAAACTTTGACTAAACAAAGCAATCCAACTTTGATTCCAGACTTTGTTTAATCAAAGTTGGATTGCTTTGTTTAGTCAAAGTTTGTTTGTTTGCTTTGTTTAATCAAAGTTGGATTGCTTTGTTTAGTCAAAGTTTGTTTGATTGTTTTGTTTTGTCAAAGTTTGTTTGTTTGCTTTGTTTAATCAAAGTTGGATTTGAAATTTACTACTTTCACATGATAAATAGTTTTCTTAATAAAAACAGTTGCCTAATAAAATTGAGATTGGAGTTTTGAGGTTTTTGGCTGTCTTTAAGTTAATAAGGTTTGGGATTTTGGCTGTATGTGAGTTAATTACTTTAGAATACTTGATAGGACCCGCCCCGAATTTCACCATGAAATCCGAGGTGGCCCTGTGGGGCCCACCTTAGGGATAGCTCTACCAAAAATTCGGCAGAGTCACCCCTAAAATGGACTACCCAAAAACCTGTAAAACACACAAAAACACTTCAAGCAAACCAACCTTATACTCTTGGAGACACCCTGCTCCCAATTACCAACAACTCCACTTTCACAAAACACAAAACTCAACAATACTAATCCCAAAGGTTATCAGAGCAATACTACTATACACAGGGATATAAAAAGAAGAGGAAAGGATCAAGGGATCCTACACTGCGGAAGTAGTGACAACTATGCCTCAAATGTCATGTACGCCCGACCTCAACTAATAACGCCTGCAAACTGGGCATTTGAAACCGAAAGGCCCAGGGGAAAGTAGACGAAAAACGTTAGCGTGAGTGAATAAAAATAAACAATTTAAAAGAACAAGGATTTCATACTTTCCCACATTTATTCTCTAAAAAATCTGATGCATGCAACCATAAGAAAACACATTTAGCTTTAAGTCCAAGAATTTCAAAACGATAAACCGACTAGCCTCGCTAGTCACAACATTCGAAAAGATATATCGTAAAACCGAAATCTCGTTTCTCAAGAAGATAAGACTAGCCCCGCTAGTCAAGCACAATAAGATATGGGGAAGAAGTATCACCATACGAAAGAAGGGAGCCTCCCAGGCTCGGGTCGGAGTGTCCCACACTCTGGAGCATCCCATGCTCTGCTCGACTCACCCGCGAACACATAGTAAGCAGGGAGGAGTACTAATAAGGCTCGACTACATCCACGTGAGGAGGAGAACTAAATGACGACCCATGTATGGCGGGTAAAAACCATTCAAATCCAGTAAATCTATAAGGCTTCCCCATAAGTCCCGCAAATAAAGAAAACACGGGTACGATTCCCAACCGTACCCGGAAATTCTCGTAAAAAGTCGCATAAATCAACAGTGTGTCCCAGACGCTAAAAGAATAATTAGATCATCATCCAGACATTCCCAATGCCAAAACCGAAAGTCGAATAAATAAATAAGAAATAACTTCATCTAAATCCCATTTCGAAAATCTTTCCAAAATCTCAAATCAATGAATAGAAAGATACTTAATTTCGGAAATCACATCGGAAAATTACTTTAACGAAATTTAACATAAATAACAAATTCAAAATCGAGCATAACAACTTTAATTCGAAAATCCAATTGACATAGTAATAAAAATATTTAAATCCGTTTAATATGCTCGATAAATTAAAACAATAATTTAAGTCACTAATTCAATTCCCAAAACAAATCAAGACAAATCAACAATAATTTCCCGAAAGCAAAATATAATAACATGGATTAAATAATTAAATAATTAATTCGGGAAAAACATTTGCATGCATCCATATTTAAAAGCAAAGGTCCACTCACAGTACTATTGGGCGACCATGCAAACGAGTTCTTTCATCTAGCCGTAGCTCGCGACATCGTCCTGTACACAATTATATTTTCGTAAATGACAATCCGAATAAATAATTACGAACCTAAACGAAACCTCGAACATCCCTATCTCCATTACTTCTCAAATTCAACCCAAATCACACCCACAACACCAATTCCTCATTTTACATATTCCACAACGAAAATGAGGGAAATCCGACGGCCGGAATTTCCCACAATTCAATCACAAAACTCCGAACTTCGGAAAATCACAAACAATTCCAAACTCCTCCAAAATTCACCAAACTTCACATATATACAAGCTCTACAACATTTCTACAATTTAATGGGCTAAAAACTGGAATTAAAACACTGCCCTACACGCCTCCACGCGCCACCAACAGTGGCAGCGCGTGGGCCCCACGTGCCGGAGGCCACTACCTCCGATGGCCACCAAATTTTGGCAGCACCACCTACTCAACAGACCCAACATTTTTCACAACTACAACAAGTTCCAATTTTACCTTGAAGGCTCCAATTTGGCCGGTGAAATTTTTTCAGAAAAACCCAAGAACCCTAGAACTTGAAATCGTCGATTCGACCTCCACACTGCAAATCGTGGCTCAAGGATAGGGGCGAAATGATCCTTGAAAAAAACCGAACCTTCGACGCCAGTTTGGTGGCCGGAGACGGCCGGAATCGCCGGAAATCGATGGAAATCCCGATCTGCTACAGTGACCGGCCTCTTCTTCTCGTTGCTGCACCCTCCACAGTCTAGAATCAATCACCAAACCACCATAGAAATGAACAGAGGGAAGAGAGCTTTCCAACGACATCTTATACGTCAAAATTCGTCGCCGGATGAAGAAGTTATGGCCGGAAGAAGGTGAAGAGGTCGGAGAGGATGACAGAATCGGGGAGAGAGAAGAGAGAGAGCTCGGTAAGTTTCCGAAAATGGAAACTTATCACAGTAACTCGGCTATTTATAGAAACTTACCATGAACAGTAATTTTAGTATTTTGGCCATAACTTTCGCATACGAACTCCGATATTTACGTACCACATATGCACGCGCTCGGTTTAACGTCCTCTACAACTTTCATGAAGAACATTTTCTCAAATTTTGACCCGAACAAAAAGTCAACTTTTAGGGCCACTAAAAGTATCGAAACAGAGTAAAAAGTGAAAGTAATTGTTGTTTACCGTCCAAATGACTAGTAAACCGATAAATTTAGGTTCGGGACGTAACAATACTACTATTCGTAAAGTGTAGTTTTTCATGTTATACCTAATATATTTCCATTTTGTTTTTAACAGATGATCGTTTCACATTAGAGATTCACCACGGCGGTATATTTTTTAAGTTGGGCAATGGCAGTCAACATTATAGGAGAAGTGGCTGCAAGTGTAAATGTAATGTAAGACTTGATATGAACATCTAATGAATGCATATCAAGTGTGATAACTATTGTTACCTAAAGAGAAAGTAATCTGAGATAATATGAGAAAACCTATTCCATGATATTCGTATTTATTTGTGAATCTAATATTTACGATTGGGAATCTAAATGGCTTGGTAACCAAGCAAGAATATATCGGATATATTTTGTTAGATACAGTAATAATGATATTAAGTAACCTGTTATGGGCAGGTATTCATTGTTTCTGTACAATATAAATATAAGGTCCCTGTGACCTCTCCAAAACACGCAAGCATACAGTTCTAGCCCCATAGATAGTAGCTTCTAAGTTGAGAGGATCACAGAAGACCTTGTTGCAAGATCGATGGCCTTCTCCACCACTGCTGGTATAATTCATGTTCATAACCGATTCTGTTATTGTCTTGCTATGCTATGCTATATATATGATCTTCATCTTGTGTTTATTATTTGTGCAACCTCATGTGTAGTTTATTTTTCCGCTTACATGTAATAGATGTTAAATTATAGTAATGTAAAGGCTGAACATATGGTAATGCAAATGGACAGAGTTCTACTATGCAGCAAGGCCATGCAAATGAAAAAGGTTCTCAAAATGTTCAGCAAGATGGCAATACAAATGATGAACATAGAATGCAGAATGCTCAGCAATGTGGCAATTATAATGCACATAGTTCTGAAAATGCTCACGATGAGGTAATCATTCATAAAATGAGAATGTCAAAGCTTAAATGTAAAATCAGGTTTTTGGGCCATTGCTCGAAATTAAATGGATCTTTTGTTTTACTCGAAATCATAATATCAAAGCTTAAATGCCAATGACTGATACTTCTTTTGTGATATTTGTCTTGTTTTTGTTTTACATCATGCCAATGAACTATAGTTTTTGTTCTAAATGGGATTGCTCTTTGAATCAGAAGGAGTTAATTATAGAATATTAACCTTCTCCATGCTTATTTGTGGAATATGGGAGAGACCAGTGGTTCTTAATATGTAGTTAATTCATACACTACTCTCCTTGTCTGCAACCAATGGCAATACCTAATTTAATTAGGGAATTGAATAGAAATTCAAACATAATTGAAGAAGTCCATATTGTTCCCTTACAGTTGGATTTGTTTCTTGCCTAGTGTTAATTATGGATTGATTAAATTATCGTATGTGTTTTTCTATTAACAGGTGCATCATGAGATTCCATCTCAACAATCACTTGTGAAAGCATCTTTTGTTTCATCGCAACCACTTCTATCACCCCTAAATTTCTCACAAGAAATTCCTCCAGTTCAAAGAAGTTCTCAACCTATTGGATCATTATCAGCTTCCTTCTCCATCATGTACACTAAATTTCATGCAATACTTAAAACGAATATATATAGAAAACTCTAGCGAGGCGTAGGTGAGTCCCCCCTACCTGGAATCCGTGCTTAGACAATCTCCGAGCTATCACCGTTGTTGGTTAAGCCTCGGTCACTGGAATCCTAAATCCGACACAATTCTAAGTTAGTAACTTTCTAGGAACAAATAGTTATCCTTCACCTATGTACCATTTTCGACCAATCATGAATTACATCCAAACACAGCATATACCAAACTTAATAATCATGGCCCCTTTTAATTTCTAATTAAGCACTAGCAACATGCCACACAACTTCCTGACCAAAACCTCAATTATACCAACATGCAGCTCACAATTAAACCTTAATACCATACCAAGCCTAAAACTTTGATCTAGTTTTGGTCAAGTACTGCAAATATACACGGAAATCATGCCTACCATTTTAACTTCCAAAACAACACAATTATACCCGTATCCTGTCTTGATTCCAGAATCACAAGAACACCCAAAATAAATAGCAATTAAATAGCTATACCTTCAGACAACGTTTCTACAAGTTTATACCCACTCATGATTCTTTAGTTAACAGCAAGCCGTTAAACCAACTAAACTTGTTCCATGATTCTCACAAGGACGTCACCACCTCAACATGCATGAACCAAAAACCACATATAATTATACCAATCATTGTCAGCCTTCTTGTATGGACGCAGTGGATAATGTGCTTCAGCCTTGTATGGACGCAGTGGATAATGTGTTGTGTGGAAACTGTATCTTACTCATTCATGATTAATGGGGAGCCCAGAGGGCATCTCATTCCTTCTAGGGGTTTGGAAGGCCCGTTTGCCACCCAAGGTTCGTACTTTCGTATGGAGGTTGCATAGGGGAATTGTGCCGACACGGGCTGCTCTGGCTAAGAAGTATGTGCCTGTGGATACAAGGTGTGCGTTCTGTGACTCTTTTATGGAGGATGATTTGCATTTATTTAAGAATTGTAAGGTGGTGGAAGAATTTTGGCTATCATGTCCATTAGCTATTAAGGTACGTACACATAATGCTATGAATGTCTCTGCATGGGTAATGCATGTGTGTGAGCTCTTACCCAATCATCAAAGGGAGCTTTTTTACATGTTATTATGGGCCTTATGGGTGGAACGCAATGCCACAGTCTGGAGGGGGTCTACTTTCAGACCTTTGAACACTGCGGCCTGGGCGTCGAAATTATTGAGTGACTATCAAGCGGTGCATCCGACTCATGGGAAGACGAAGATGAGACAAAGGACCAAATGGTAGCTTCCACCGAGTGGGAGACTCAAACTGAATACGGATGGAGCGTACCATGGCTCAACTGGACAAGGAGGAATTGGTGCCGTTCTCAGAGATGAGTTTGGTGTGTGTTTAGCTGCAATTGCACGGCCCTTTTCCCATGTTAGCTCGGCTTTCCAGATGGAATTGGAGGCTATACGAGCGGGTCTTCTACTAATTATTCACCAAGGCATGGATGGTGTGGACATTGAGACCGACTGTGCCGCGGTGATTACAGCACTTCAAGGAAATATGGAAGATCTTTCAGAGGTAGGTTGTATTGTGGAGGATTGCAAAGATTATATGCGTGCAATTCCCTCCTGCAATTTACGATCTATTTACAGGGAAGCGAATGGTGTCGCTCATAGATTGGCGCACCTTGCTAGTGTTGATTATTTAGATGATTACTGGTTAGATGAGACTCCTGTGATTATCCAGGATGTACTCTATAAGGATTCTTGTATTAGTACTCGAGGTATAGGTCTTGTATTAGTACTCGAGGTATAGGTATTACGTCCCCCTCGCTGTACAATCATCCTTTTACTATTATTAATAATAACGGGCGTGGGGCTGAGCCTCCCAGTTAGGCTGGGTTCCAAACCCCTTTTCAAAAAAAAAATTATACCAATCATTGTCAGCTTACCTTTCTTGACTAATTTAGTGATTAGGTTCGCTGATGCCCACACCCAACGCCTCTAACTTCCAATTGCAGCAATGAACGCTAGAACCCACTTCTCCAATTCTCTGTTCCTCCGTCCAATCTCAATTACCAACAAGACCAAAATTATCAAAATTGCACAACCTGATTTCTAATTCACCAAGAACATATCTGGGCTCAAGAGCTTACCTTAATCGATCCAAACTCCAAGCCTAAGATGGCCAATCTCAAATGATGGGTTAGACACCCATATTTCCCTTCAGGTAACAACCATTATGGCTGGTATCTATGGTGGGTGGTGAGGATCACACAAGAAGAAGGGTGAGACTGGTGAAGGTTTTAATGAAACAAAGGAGAGGGTAATTGATTCGGTGAAGGAAACTTTGGGTTTGGAATTTGGATTTTTCTTTCACTACATGGTTTTTGGGACAGACTAGAAGAGAGGAAGGTGAAATAGGTGAGAGTGAGTCGGTGGGTTGGTGGGTCGGTGGGTGTTCAGAAGCCTAGACGCGTGTCTCCTTCCCAGCTATACACTTCATCTATAACATGCACTTTAGGTATCTGATGCTCTAATTAAGCTCCCTCAATATGTTCAATAATGTGGGCTGATCCAAATCTCTCATGGGCCCAATTTACAAATAGACCAAACTAAAACCCAACGAGAATCTTTAATTCCGAGCTAAATCGGAAAATTCCTACCTCATCGGAACTAACTCAATTCCCAACTCTCGGAATTAAAATTCGAAACCAACCCTATGAAAATCCGAAATTATAATAAATAGAATTACAGGGGCTCACATGTAACACCCTCTTTGGGGGGCCCACAAGCTATAGTGGGACCCAACCGCGACATGCATCCTGTAGCCGGATGTCCAAGCTACGCCACGGTAGTCGGAAGCGGCCGATACTTCGCCGGGAAGCCACTTTCCCGGCCTTGCCAAGTTGCCTCCATAATAGGCCTTTCTATACTAGAATAGTGGTTTTGACATCCTACATTGGAAAACATGTAAAGGAAGGAGCCTCCCTCCCCTATAAAGGGAGACTCCTTCCCACTTACTCAATATCCCATTACATCTCTTGTAATCCCTTTGGGCCGCAAGGCCCATGATGTGCTCGTATTATCCTATATTTCTATGCCTTGTAATCTTGATTTTTATGTTTAGTTCTCTTTATTTATGATTCATTTACATCTTTTAATATTTTTGTAGGTTTGTTTCATAGAAAGAAGAAAAGAAGCTAAAATGAGCTAACTAGGATTGAAAAGGCAATGTGCAATATGAGACTGGGAATCTGCCTGTGTAGAACATCCAACTTCACTGAATTACTGGGAGTTACCTAGATCGAATCAGAAAATTATCCTTATATACATGGAAAGCTACGGATGTCTACTTTCTGTAGAATTTTACAGATCTCGATTTCGATACTTCTAGAGAAAGTTATGATTTTTTGAGTGAAGATAGGTCAGAACAGGAAATCTGCTCGGGATTTTACAAACATTCGTGGAGAACTCAAGTTCTGTGGCACAAGATTGTCAATCCTAATGTTTCAAGAAAGTTAATTTAGATGAGGATAACTTATTCCTACTTCTACAAGAGATATTTCAAGGTTTTCCCATTCCAAATGAAGAAAGGAATCTAAACCCAAGTTTTACAAGGAAACATGAAGCCAAAGATGAATAGAAATCTTCCCTATATAAGGGAGCACGAATTTTACATGAAAAGGGAGTCTCGGGAGCACATTGAAGACGCCTAAGGAGTGGAGACGACTCACCCATCTTCCCCTTCTTTTCCCTTTCCATTCTTTTCATGTTTTTCCTATGTTTTATTTAGTTTTATTTTTCTAAACCTCTTTTCTAGGGCTAGGATGAGGCCCTAGCATGATTGTTTACATGTTTTGATATTCCATTGATGGATTAATAGTTTCTTTTTGATAAATTCTTAATCTCTGCTTGAATTGTTGCTTATGTTAAAGTTCTATTGATTCGCGACCTTTAGGGCTTTGCATCTAGTTATAAGAAGGTGAATTTGAGGCGTACCTGCAATATAATTCAAATTAGCTTGATGAGATTAAGAATTGTGAATTACATTATTGTCGTACCTGAAGTAATGGTTTGCATGATTCCCTTGTTTTCTAGAATGTAATGAGTCCTATATGTTAAATTTATGTCGTACCTGGATAGACTGCATGCTAGGATATACAACCTCTGCCGTACTTGGAGAGAATCCTACACTTAAGGAAAACTATGGTCTAAGTGTCGTACCTGAACTTAGATACGGGAATTGTTATCTAAAAGAAACGAAAGAATTCATTGGTTGATTCAAAACGTAGATAAGATTGCTTGTGGTTGATTCCGACACCCTAGGCTCATCATCATCATATTCTTACCTTTAATCATTATAGACTCTTCTCAATTTCAATTTATTTAGATTTACTTTTTAAGTTTCTGTTTTCGAATCATTTTCCCATTATCATAAACTCTTTCAAAATTGTGAAAATCATAAGTCCTAGTTTGAGTCATTGTGTTTGTCTTAGTTGATTTGTGTTTCTTGTTTTGTGTGTTTTTTTAGTTTAGTTAACTTAGGTTTTCATATTGTGAATTGAACTAATATCCTCGTAGGAACGACAACATGTGTGTTCTTCCATTACTATACTACATCCACCCTGTATACTTGCAGGAATTTCATAAGCCCAAACACACTAGTTAAGTTTTCAAGTGGACGTAGTTTCCCGCTAAGGCGGGAGACGAACCACTATACTTCTCGTGTCTCATTTACTCTCTCTCTCTCCTTTAAAGCTAACTAGAGCCATCTGTTCTAACGTTAACACTGGCGCCGTCTGTGGGAAGCCAACGCAAAGGCTTCGTCACGTACCATGAACTTCGGTAAACATCAAATTAAGGCTGGTCAACGCTAGTTGGTAAGCTTGGTCAACGCTGATCAAACACCAGTCAACGCCGACCAACTCTGGTCAACATCGGTCAACGCTGATGAAGGTTGGTCAACGCCAACTCACAAAAAAAAATAAATAAATAAATTTGAGGTGCAAATTTGCTTTGGGCACCCAATCTTATCACCAGTGATGCACCACCAGCGTGAGTCTGCTACTACTCATCTTATCTCTGCCAGAATCACCGCTAGAAGCCTAGCCCCTACTGAGCGGCATGGGCGCCTAAGCCTTGCACAACCACCCCAACATTCAGCGGCGAACGTTACCCACTATCGGCGGTAACCCAAAAAAAACAACAACAAACGCAACTTTGGGTGCCCATTTACTATGGACACCCACTTGAAGAGAAACTTGCAGCACAGCAACGTCCGCGGCACCACCAGGGCCAGCAATACTCTGCTAGGCACAGCCCCGCTCCCGCTAAAGAGTTCGGCTAGCCCTTTAAAGCTCCGCCAACCACCGTTGAGCAAATCCCTGCGAATCGCTCCTCCAAAGCCAGCGCCAGGCAATCTCCCTTCATTGATATTTCTCTCCAGACCCAGAAATTTAGTCTGGGCACCATAGCAACTCTCATCTTTCTCAATCAGCGTCGACCGCTAGGAAATGTTGGTCATCAATCATCAAACACCAGTAGGCCCGTGGCACCGCTAGCAATCATCCTCTAGCCAACCTCCACTAGCCACCACTCCGCTAGCTGATCACACTGATGGTCATGCTCCACCAGATGCAAAGCCAATCACCGCTCACGTCTTCTGCTGGATTGTACACCGCTGGCCATACTCTGCTTCAATTCTGGGCGGAACGAACTACAATCGGTAGCGGAGCTTCAATTCTCGTGGAAGAGCTTCAATCTTCCGGTCACCCACAAATGCCCTATGGACACCCAAGCTTAGCGGTAACGTCACTCTGGACACAGCCTTGTTAGAACGTTCAACTCACTCACCGCTCACGTGCTTCTGCTATCTCCTTATTTGTGTGCACATACACTTACCGCTTGGGACACCTGTCTGCACATACACTTCACATATATTTATGTTTATAATATTGCCCGCGTGCGCCGTTTCCATCACCTATGGACACATACATATTTACTGTTGAGCTAAATATCAAGTGAGTAGTTATGTGTTGGAACTTCTTTACCAAACACGCATGTGGCAGAGGCGTGTGAATTATACATATATAGTTGTGGTCCACAAACGAGCTAGCTGAGGAAGTCAACTAGACCTATTTCGCTGGGTCCAAATTTAAAACTCATGTGCATACATAGCACGTCTATGTTTAATTAATGAACTTATCTCAAAAAGCCTGCTTTTGCTTGCATAACATTGCCGTGTGTACAACTCACAGGCACTCTATATACTATAATCTATTGCACAATTGCAAAGGAGATAGCACTGAAACATTGTGTCATATTTCAAATATATGCATTTTCTGCTACAAATGCCATATAGGTACAGTGGATGCATCTTATTATCTATGCCCATGACATAGCCGCCATGCATGTTTCAATTTCTATTACACATAATAATAAATTCGGTATTGTCCTTCGGACACTTTGAAATGCAAAATAGATTTGTGTAATCCATGGGTTAGTCATCGACTAACTACATCGCTGACACACTTGGCTTAAAGGTCATCGATCAAAGTATATATACAAGATACTAGTGTTGATTTTACATACTCATGTACTAATCACCTATTTTTGTTTCAAGGAGACATAATCACCGATCACATTTTCAATTAGCAAAATCATCATCCGTCTATTAAGATGCTTCGCCGGAGCAATGGAGCGTCATGCTTGGACAACTCCAACATGATTTGGGTACTTATTATATCAATACCAACCCTAACTCACTCCAAATCGGCATAAGATAAGTAAACTATATCTTATCTTTTACGCTCTTGCAATTAGAGCCATTGCCATGTCTTTACATGCTTTTACTACTTTTAAGCATGCCTATAATATATCACACTTGATATGCATTCATATGCTTCTATGATTTAAGACATGCTTACAATATGTGTCAATTTTAGTAGCATACCTACTAGGCTTACATACTATTGCCCTGCCTTAACATGTCCCCATGATCCTCAAGCATGTCTACAAAAATACAAAATGTTATTAGCAACTTTACTACAAGTACATGCTATACACATATGCCATGCTTCTATTTAGTTGCAACCCAATTAAATAAACATGTGACAATCAAACAAACTATGCCATGCTTATTTGTTGTTCATACAATTAGCAAGATTTACATGTACACTATATGTAAATATTTTGTCTAGCCTCTTGGCCACCATATTTTGTCAAACTTTCCCCACAGGAAAGAGACCTAAACGGGTCTAGACTCCACGAGTCTTGGTCTACGACCAATCGCCAAGCGGTAAAGCAACACCTCATAAAGGACAATGACCGCTACGCGGCATTACAGTTAAACTTTTCTCCCCCGGGAAAGAGTAAAGGGACCGGTTAACGCAGCCCACGGCAGCCATTGATCCGGCAGTTAACTCCCGATGTTTTGGTATCAAAGATTAGGTTCACTACCTAACACCCACAGGCCACAGCTCATACACAGCTCCCCTCATCAAACAATTTTCCGACCATACGGAGGTCTATAGGCAGGAGTTGGGGACTCCTCAGAGGGCCTAGCAGGGGGCCCACCCGAAAGGGCATAAGTGTACGCTCCGACAAAATTCTAGATGGACGACGCACTTGCACTAATTATTCTCGTTATACGGCACAAAGCTACGCTTTGGTATCAACCCCACAAGAAAACCCTCCTTCATTAGGGACTTCGGGGACTTGTACATATAGCCCAGCATAGTTAGCAACGGTTACGATCATCACCTTTGTGCTACCCGCTCTTGCCTCAGCGGCATCCCCGAGCTTTCACGCTCTTGTTTCAGAGGCACCGCCGAGCTTTCACGCTCTTGCCTCAGTAGCAACCCCCGAGATTTTCATGCTCTTGCCTTAGCGGCAATCCCCGAGCTTTCACGCTCTTGCCTCAGCGGCATCCCCGAGCTTTCACGCTCTTGCCTCAGCGGCAACCCCCGAGCTTTCACGCTCTTGCCTCAGCGGCACCCCCGAGTTTTCAGCTAATGCCTTCCCGACACCCCCGAGCTTCCCGCTCATGCCTTCCCGGCAACCCCGAGCTTTCCGCTCATGCCTTTTCGGCAACCCCGAGCTTTCCGCTCACGCCTTCCCGGCACCGCCGAGCTTTCACGCTATTGCCTCAGGTGCACCCCCGAGCTTCCCGCTCACGAGCTCTAACCCTCACGCCTCCGCGGTACCCCCGAGCTTCCCGCTCACGCCTCCGTGGCACCCCCCTAACTTCCCGCTCATGCCTTCCCGGCAACCCTGAGCTTTTCGCTCACGCCTTCCCAGCACACCCGAGCTTTCCGCTCATGCCTTCCCAGCACCCCCGAGCTTCCCGCTCACGAGCTTTCCGCTCATGCCTTCCCGACACCCCCGAGCTTCCCGCTCACGAGCTCTCCGCTTATGCCTCCCCTGCAACCCCGAGCTTTCCGCTCACGCCTTCCCGACAACCACGAGTTTTATGCTCACGCCTTCCCGGTATTCTCGATCTTTACACTCATATCCCCTTGAAATAATACACGTTAATGGAACATTGAATTCTTCTACCATTTGTCGTTTGCAACAAATCAAATTTTTTTCGCGTTCCATTAACACGAGCGAAAACCAAACTAACCCAAGCGTTCGCGTATTCATCGTTCACGAATTACAAACGCTTGCCTTCATCCCACTCATGCAACTTACACCGAGCGTAACCTCGTCAACTCGACTCATACGTTTCCTTACAACCACGACACCCATCATATGCAATTCATATGCGTATTCGTGATATGTTCACACAACTAAAAGCATTCTCGAGTTTATACGTCATAACCGATCGTACTCGGCGCCATTCACATGTATACATCAACATGTATCATGCACCTTGTACATTCGTATATGCCAACGCATATCAATGCAACTCACATTTGTTGCCCAATACAACAAGCCTTCTACATATGCGTGCTTTTGTCTTTGTTGTGCAGCATAGCGAGTCCCTTCTTGCTTACGGAGTTCGGGGACTTGTAGGGGCTAGGCACCTCTCGGACATTACTTATACTTGATGACATCATGTGTATAACTCCCAACCAAGAAGCTCCTCTTACTTGGGGACTTTGGGGATGTCACGCCCCGAATTTTGAATAAAGGAATTCAAATCCGAAACGCGAGAACAAACAATCACAAGAAGACTCTTAGAAATTTTTTTCATTTAAACTAAGCAACAAACAAACTGAACTCACAATGTCAATACCGACTCGTTATCTAGAGTCAAATATCACATCACCAAATGTTTACAAATTAAACCGAATAATAATTCAATAAGTAAACGCACCCTCCACACTCACAACACAGCGGAAGACTAGAACCAAGATACCATGCATACTACATCCAAGCTACGACATCAACAAAACCTCAGCTTCGATGATGATTACACTGACCTGCACAATAACCCTTACACCATGGAATAGTGCACCGGGATTGTAAACAACAAACCCGGTAAGCTTTTTAAGCCCGTATGAGTAAACTCAATTAAAATGACTCACGTCACTCATGCTTATAATTTCTCAACTCGTGAGATAAATTAAAGCAACAACTTTTAACTCCACAAAACACAACCAAACATCAAGTTCATATCATATCATATCATGTTCACGTAAGTTAACTCATATCAAAATCAACATGCTCTGACTCTCGACTCATGGATCCAATTTCACAATACTTCAACTAAACAATTAAACTCAATTATGTTTTAAACAATTTAAAACACAACGAACTACAAAATCAACCTTCATTTGTCTCAACAAAAGTAGTTGTCAAAACGATGACCTCACGAATCATTTCACAACTCACTACAAATCTCAAACCACAACCGCACTTACAATTGAATTAAGTAAAATCAGTAATCCCTGCCTAGAAACTTAGTTCAGGAGATCACATTCAAAACAACAATTCAAAAGACAGTAATCCCTGCATATAACTTAGTTCAGGAGATTACATTAAAACAAATAATTCAAAATCATAGTAATCCCTGCATAAAATTAAGTTCAGGAGATTACCAAGAAAACAAACAATTCAATAATAGAAATAAATAGAAACATTTACTAAAAACATCCATTAATAACGCCAACCACCACACAGCTCATCACACAGATCACCACACAGTTCACCACACATATCACCACACAGGTCAACAACTCACACTAGAGTCGATGATCACCCGTCAACACCAAAGTCGATGATCACCCATCAACTCCAAACTAAAGTCGATAATCACCCATCGACTCCAAATAAATCATATTAACACGACTCACCCATAATATGAAAATCAAGTCCCTCTTAGACAATAAAAGAAAGAACCCACACGAACTCTCTTTGAAAACTTGTGTTCAAAGGCCTCATGTAACCCCCGTGTTACTCCCCTGAAATACAATTTAAAACGTGTATTCAAAGGCTTCATGTAACCCTCGTGTTACTCCCCTGAAATACAATTAAAAACGTGTATTCAAAGGCTTCATGTAACCTTCGTGTTACTCCCCTGAAATACAAATAAAGGCGTATATTCAAAGGCTTTATGTAACCCTCGTGTTACTCCCCGGAATATATAATGGCAGACAGACTAGAGCTCTAACTGAATATATCGTAACCTGTCACCTCGACCGAGGTTCAGCCTAACGATAATAATTGCCTGAGGTCACAACCTGCGACCCCGGATCCTTAGGTCAACCTGACCCTTAGATCAAAACATTTAAAAAGGTCCCACTTGACCCAAAAATGTTACACCACAAGTCCACATCCCTTCAAAACAACAAAAATCAACATACTCAAAATATACTGTTTTCCCGCAAGGGGTAAAACCATAAAACGCCAACATAAATAAATTCATAAAATCTTGTACCCACCACAACACCACACCATCAATATATATAATCCACGTAAATATATATATATATATATATATACGTAGTCATCCGCTCAGGGATGCCACTAATACCAATTATACTTTTACAAATTAACTACTCGAAAATCATTTTATATCAAAACATTGTTTTCACTTACCCATGAACCGTTGTCGATCAAGTTCATATATTTTAAAACAAATAATTTGTTTCGAAAATGATTTAACAATTAAACAAGTAATTTGAGTAATAAATAAATCCGTTCGTAAATGAACCACGTGAGATTTACTCACCTCCAAATCCTGCTGCGTCTTCACACAAACCAAGACAAGCACAAAATCATCCATACTCCGCTCACACAATTTTGTCAATCACCTAATCACATCAAGGTCACACTCAATGCAACACAAAGCACACAATTCACAAAACACAATTATACGACGATCCAACAGTCGGATCCTCATCCAAGACCATCCAACGTCTTCAGAACACTTCTATGATCAATAAATCAAAACTACAAGTCGATCGAACGGTCAAATCCTCACGGATTGATAACCGAGACTATCGAAAATGCTAAAACCCTAACATGCTCAAACGATCTCCAAAAATTACAAACTATATATCAAAATGCTCGTATCGACGAGTAGATCGAAATCAGGAACAGAAACTATCATTGAGGTGGTCGGAAACCGCCGAAAAACACCACCACAGTGGCGGCACCGCCGCCAGCCCAAAGTCGAAATTTGGCAAAACTTCCAACACCAAAGTTCCTCATCTCAACTCCAATTACAACTTTCATAACTAGCACAAAGTCTAAATCAAAGCCATATGGCCGGAATTTACCTCGAAAGCTTTGAATTCCGATGAACCCTAGAATCCCAAATTCCAAAATTCGATCTCCACAAGTTGAATCGATGCAAGCCACCTTGGGAGAAGCATCTACGTCCTCTGGGCTCCAAAAGCCCTTAAGAACTACCTGCTATGGTGGCCGGAATAGCCGACTCCGATCAAGGCGATTTGCAGCTCGGGTGCCAAACTTCCCGGAGTTGCTGCGTCATGCACAGGCCGACCCACGTCGTGAAACTCCACAAAGTCGTAAATGAGAGTGAGGCGAAAAGATAGGGACAAGAATCTCGTCGATTGGTGGCCGGAGGAGGGAGAACGAGCTCGGTGAAGATTGCTGCTCGGGAAAACTCGGGAGAGAGGAGAGAGAAAAACTTTCCAAAAAGGGAAAATCTGATTTTTTTGATATTTTTCCGGAAATTTCCCATATATACCAAAATGGAAACTTTTTCCAATGGCCATAACTTCTTCATACGAACTCCGATTTCCGCGTTCCGCATGTCCACGAACTCGTATCGACGCGCTCTACGACTTTCGTGAAGGAAGTTTTCACAAAATCGAAAAGTACAAAAAGTCAACTCTTAAATCGAAACATTTCGAGCGAAAAATAGTTCGAAACACTTCCGCTCCACCCTTGAACTACGAAATAGCTCAAACGAACACTTTATTAATCCTAGGAAACATTTAGGAATTAATAACGAATTTCCGGGGTCTTACATTCTACCATCCTTAAAGAAATTTTGTCCTGAAATTTAAGCACATTACCCAAAATCAGGTAAGGCTAACTCGTTCTCAAATCCAGTACACGCTCTCCTGTAAGTAATGCTCTCGTCATTAAGCCTCCACCAGATATTGAGCAAGTCAATATCCCTCGACCCAAGTTGCTTTGTTGTCCCGTCTGGAATACAAGCCGAACATCAACAATAGTCGCATCAACATCCCCTCCAACTGTACCACGATCAACACACTGGATCACTCGTAGTCTCCATCTTCATCATAGGCACATCAATATGTTCCACACAACAGGAACACTAGGAGGTAAGGCAAACCCAAATGCTGAATCTCCACCATTACCAAAATTGCAACAGGTCTGCAAAACTACAGCTCTATGCACAGACTACACAAGAGACCAGAATCCTGTTATCACAACAGTATCTGCATCATTTCACCGATAATGTAACTCCAGCATTACAAGAATTGAAAATGAAACCTGACTTTCAACTCAAATCAACAATACAACACTCTTTTACAGTTATCATTTCACAAAGTCACAATAAGTTTTCCATGCATCAACACCACACCGAAAACTAAATCATAAAGACAATAGAGCATACCTCATAACTTAATAAGTGTTCTACCACCTTAGAACACAAAATCACGCTAAGGTCTAGCTTCAACCAACTCACAAATAAATCAACACATAACATTACACACATAATCATTGTCACATAGACCACCACCCAGTACTACCACGCAAGCACTGCAAGTACTGCCATAAAAGCTGCTACAAAAGGCACTGCCACAAAAGCATTTCACTACGCAAACAACATTACAATGTATCTCCATAGCAACAATTCTGCATGCTACATCACTACACCTCATCACCACAAGGCATTCCACAACACAAATCTAAATTATAGAAAACCACCATTGTACAACAATAGAGATGCATCACTCCGCAAAAGGTAGCTACACGCACAAGTCTAACTATAGACATCATGCAAAAACCCATCACCACATGTCACAATCAATCTCAATACCACACCAAGAAGTCAGACCACACCCAAGGTCAGCATAGATACCTCGGAGTCACCTTAAACACATAATAGTATGCTGAATAAAATGCTCCACTAAGACACCACGCAATTAAACAAGATGACTATCCCCTGATAAGCACCTTCCACCCAATACCTCTGCCGATCCAACTTAGGAAGGCGCAACTACACTCGATCAAATACTTGTACCGAGTTTAGATACAAGCATTGGTCAAACACCATGACCCTAACCAATCAACTTCAATCATACAAAAGGATATCGTTTCAATGAAACAATCCTCGCCAACTCCACCAGAGTTTAGTCCAGAGGTTCCCATTCCTCAAAAGACCACAACTCAAAGAACCTACTCAAAGCTCCTACACTTCACTTACAAAGCTGACCTATGCGCTGATGACTTAACGCTCAAGACGACACCTAACACTCCACATACCCAATGACTATGTCAATACCGAAGAGTATATGATGGGGTTCCGCTGCAGACGAGCCATACACTCGAGTAGTACTGACTGTCACCAAATATGTACCTTACGCTCTGATACCAAACTGTCACGCCCCGAATTTTGAATAAAGGAATTCAAATCCGAAACGCGATAACAAACAATCACAAGAAGACTCTTAGAAAATTTTTTCATTTAAACTAAGCAACAAACAAACTGAACTCACAATGTCAACACCATATCGTTCTCTAGAGTCAAATATCACATCACCAAGTGTTTACAAATTAAACCGAATAATAATTCAATAAGTAAACGCACCCTCCACACTCACAACACAGCGGAAGACTAGAACCAAGATACCATACTACGTCCAAGCTACGACAACAACAAAACCTCAGCTTCGATGATGATTACACTGACCTGCACAATAACCCCTACACCATGGAATAGTGCACCGGGATTGTAAACAACAAACCCGGTAAGCTTTTTAAGCCCGTATGAGTAAACTCAATTAAAATGACACGTCACTCATGCTTATAATTTCTCAACTCGTGAGATAAATTAAAGCAACAACTTTTAACTCCACAAAACACAACCAAACATCAAGTTCATATCATATCATATCATGCTCACGTAAGTTAACTCATATCAAAATCAACATGCTCTGACTCTCGACTCATGCATCCAATTTCACAATACTTCAACTAAACAATTAAACTCAATTATGTTTTAAACATTTTAAAACACAACGAACTACAAAATCAACCTTCATTTGTCTCAACAAAAGTAGTTGTCAAAACGATGACCTCACGTATCATTTCACAACTCACTACAAATCTCAAACCACAACCGCACTTACAATTGAATTAAGTAAAATCAGTAATCCCTGCCTAGAAACTTAGTTCAGGAGATCACATTAAAAACAACAATTCAAAAGACAGTAATCCCTGCATATAACTTAGTTCAGGAGATTACATTAAAACAAATAATTCAAAATCATAGTAATCCCTGCATAAAATTTAGTTCAGGCAATTATATTAAAACAATCAATTCAGAAACAGTAATCCCTGCATAAAATTTAGTTCAGGAAATTACCAAGAAAACAAACAATTCAATAATAGAAATAAATAGAAAAATTTACAAAAAACATCCATTAATAACGCCAACCACCACACAGCTCATCACACAGATCACCACACAAGTCACCACACATATCACCACACAGGTCAACAACTCACACTAGAGTCGATGATCACCCAACAACACCAAAGTCGATGATCACCCATCAACTCCAAACTAAAGTCGATGATCACCCATCGACTCCAAATAAATCATATTAACACGACTCACCCATAATATGAAAATCAAGTCCCTCTTAGACAATAAAAGAAAGAACCCTCACAAACTCTCTTTAAAAACATGTATTCAAACGCCTCATGTAACCCCCGTGTTACTCCCCTGAAATACAATTAAAAACGTGTATTCAAAGGCTTCATGTAACCCGCATGTTACTCCCCTGAAATACAATTAAAAACGTGTATTCAAAGGCTTCATGTAACCCTCGTGTTACTCCCCTGAAATACAAATAAAGACGTATATTCAAAGGCTTCATGTAACCCTCCTGTTACTCCCCTGAATATACAATGGCAGACAGACTAGAGCTCTAACTGAATATATCGTAACCTGTCACCTCGGCCGAGGTTCAGCCTTACGATAATAATTGCCTGTGGTCACAACCTGCGACCCTGGATCCTTAGGTCACCTGACCCTTAGATCAAAACATTTAAAAAGGTCCCACTTGACCCAAAAATGTTACACCACAACTCCACATCCCTTCAAAACAACAAAAATCAACATATTCAAAATATACTGTTTTCCCGCGAGGGGTAGAACCATAAAACGCCAACATAAATAAATTCATAATATCTTGTACTCACCACAACACCACACCATCAATATATATAATCCACGTAAATATATATATATATATATACGTAGTCATCCGCTCAGGGATGCCACTAATACCAACTATACTTTCACAAATTAACTACTCGAAAATTATTTTATATCAAAACATTGTTTTCAATTACCCATGAACTGTTGTCGATCAAGTTCATATATTTTAAAACAAATAATTTGTTTCGAAAATGATTTAACAATTAAACAAGTAATTCAAGTAATAAATAAATCCGTTCGTAAATGAACCACGTGAGATTTACTCACCTCCAAATCCTGCTGCGTCTTCACACAAACCAAGACAAGCACAAAATCATTCATACTCCGCTCACACAATTTTGTCAATCACCTAATCATATCAAGGTCACACTCAATGCAACACAAAGCACACAATTCACAAAACACAATTATACGACGATCCAACAGTCGGATCCTCATCCAAGACCATCCAACGTCTTCGGAACACTTCTACGATCAATAAATCAAAACTACAAGTCGATCGAACGGTCGAATCCTCACGGATTGATAACTGAGACTATCGAAAATATACTAGAATAGTGGTTTTGGCATCCCACATTGGAAAACATGTAAAGGAAGGAGCCTCCCTCCCCTATAAAGGGAGACTCCTTCCCACTTACTCAATATCCCATTACATCTCTTGTAATCCCTTTGGGCCACAAGGCCCAAACACACTAGTTAAGTTTTCAAGTGGACGTAGTTTCCTGCTAAGGCGGGAGACGAACCACTATACTTCTCGTGTCTCATTTAGTCTCTCTCTCTCTCTCCTTCTTTAAAGCTAACTAGAGCCATCGGTTCTAACGTTAACAATAATCAATATAAAGAAACATCATCAATTGGTAGGGAAAAAAAAAGTAGTAGACACCAAAAACCCTAGCCACTTAAGCTCTCTCTCTAGATAGTGACTATACTAGCGATGCTTTGACGTCGTTCTAGTGGCGCTTGATGTTGACCCAGAGGTGCTTGGCGTCGACCCTTACCAGTGTAGGTTCTGCCTGCGTCTAGAATCTCTATGTTTTAGTATATGTATTATTCTGACCATTTTGGTTGTATTCATTAATACAATGAATAGTTCTATTCGTAATATATGTATGTGTGTGTGTGTGTGTGTACAGGGGGATCAGAAGCGGACGTCCTCACACTGCAAAAGTGCAGACGGATCACAATTCAGCTCTTCAACTTCCAGAATCTGCTCCTAAATCATCTTCTCTCTCTCATTCTGGAAGAGTCTCAAAGATGTTAAAATCATAGATCATCTCAGATGGCCTTTGATTCCTCCAAATCCCTCTCGTCCTGATTACACACATTTCTATGCATGTAATTGTATCTAAAACACTAGAAATAAGTTAAACCTCAAGTCAATTATTATGTAATTAATTAATTTTTATTTATTGTGTAGGAAATAAGCAGAATTGCTGAAACGAGAGAAAATTGGCTCGAAATTGAAGCAAATTGAGTTTTCGATAAAAAGACAAAAGTCAACCTCGAGTCAATACATTGAAAGGGGCGAATCTTGATCACTCATAAGAATGGGACAAAAATGAAAATGGGGCAGCAAATTGAAGCTTATTGGAGATAATGGCAGCTTAGCAATTAATTAAACCAACTTTGGTTTAATTAAAGAAAACGGAAGTGCATCTGCATGCATGTGTGGCTTAATTAAGCTAATTGAATAGCCCATCATTTTTTGGGCTGTTCTTTGTATCCACGTGCTAGCAGCCTTATCCAATTTTATCTGTTACGTCCCGGGTCCAAGTTACCATTTTACTAGTCTTTCAGACGGTAAACGAGAGTTATTTTTATTTTCGGCTCTGTTTTGACCTTTTAGGGGCCCCTAAAAGTTGACTTTTTGTTCGGATCAAAATTTGAGAAAGTTTTCTTCATGAAAGTCATAGAGGACGTTAAACCGAACGTGCGCATATGTTGTACATAAAAATCGGAGTTCGTATGTGAAAGTTATAAGTGAAAAGGTAAAGTTATTGTTCATGGTAAATTAGTATATATTTGAAAATTTACTATGGTAGATCAGTTCTACCACTCTCTCTCTCCTCTCCGTTTCTCTCTCCCCGACCCCGTCAGCTTTGGCCGGTGGTTTCTCCCTCGTCCGACAACGGATTTGGACAAGGCCGGTGGCTATGGAACCCTCTCTTCCTCCTCTTCACGTCTGTGGCAGTTTGGTGGCGCGATTTGGGTCGTGGGAGCCGCAGCAAGGCGGTGAACGCGAGGGGTTTGGCCTGCGTTTCGGGTCACATGTGTTTTCTAGTTTTCCGGCCATTTCAGGCCGTTCCACCACCCACTCCTTGATGTTGTCTTCATACTGGTTCGATCCATGACAGTGGGTATCAACGATTTGGCCAAATTAAGGCGGATCGACGGCGAGAAACCCTGTACGGATTTGAGGTAATTTTGACCATTTAGACTTGAAATCTCACTCGGTCACAGTTATGAAAAATACTTAGGATGATGAGATGGTGAAATTTGGTAGCCAGATATGGTGGTTGACAGGCGGCGCGTGGGGGTGCGTCCGGCCGTCCCTGGTGGGTTGTTTTGGTCTGTTGGATAGTACTTGTTGTTACGAATTTATAGATAGGTATTTGGTGGAAATTGGAGGAGGTTTGGATATTAATCGGAATTTTCAAAATTTTGGAAAGTTCGGATTTTGATTTGGGAAGATCCGACCGTTGGATCGATTCTATTTTTGATATGTTGTTATAATTATTGATTGGAGATAACGTATGAAGTTTGGGCTCGTCCCGTATTGATTTTGAGCATCCAATGATTTATTGGTTTTAGGGTATTGAATTTATTATCGTAAATTAAGTCTCGGTTCTTGAGAAACAATTATTTACTATATTGATTGTTCAGGACGACGGATATGCGAGTTTGAGGAAGGGATAGTTGGACGGCCGTTGTAGCCGCAAACTGTGAGTGGACATTTAGGGAAAATTTCGCAAACAATACACCAAGTAAATGCCACTAATAATTCTTATACATAAAGTTCCAAACCAAACATTTCGGTACACGAAATCTGAAACTCGACCCACTATCAGTACACGACGTCAATTTTTGACACCAAAATGTCCATTATGCCCTCAGTTCTTTTTTTTTTTAATAAATTTTTTTTCTGTTTTTTTTTTCCTTCGTTTTTTCTGTTTTTTTTTTCTATTATTTTTTTTCCTTCGTTTTTTCTGTTTTTTTTTCCTTCATTTTTTCAGTTTTTTTTTTCTATTATTTTTTTTCCTTCTTTTTTTCTGTTTTTTTTTTCTATTATTTTTTTTCCTTAATTTTTCCTGTTTTTTTTTTCTTCCATCGTTTTTTTTTTCCTTCGTTTTTATCTCTTTCTTTCTTTTCACATGACTAAATATTGGCTGAGTTACAAATATAAGTTGTAGGACCATAAATCTCACCAATTGGAGGGCAAGGGTGGCGTTGGAAGCGAGGGAGTGAGCCCGGAAGAAGGAAGAAGAAAGAGATAAAAACGAAGGAAAAAAAATAATAGAAAAAACGAAGGAAAAAAAATAACAGAAAAAAAGAAGGAAAAAAAATAATAGAAAAAAATAACAGAAAAAAAAATTATTAAAAAAAAAAACTGAGGGCATAATGGACATTTTGGTGTCAAAAATTGACGTCGTGTACTGATAGTGGGTCGAGTTTCAGATTTCGTGTACCGAAATGTTTGGTTTGGAACTTTATGTATAAGAATTATTAGTGGTCTTTACTTGGTGTACTGTTTACGAAATATTCCCGGACATTTATTTGAAATTAATTGTGCATGCAGTTTATTATTATTATTATTTTTCGGTTGAGATTTAATTTATGATTTGACTACTGAGTTGTTATGATTTTATGAGCTTAATTTCTTGAGATTTATTTATGCTCTATGAATTACGAGATTAGTATTGAGATTTCTTCCCGAGGGCTTTTAGTAGATTTTCGAGATGAGTTATTGAGTTGAGAAATGATTTTCGGGAAGTGATTGATTAAGAAAATATTGTGAGAATTATTAATTTCGAATATCAATTTTTATGATGATATGCGAGTACGAATGATTTAGTAAATATTTGAGCATGATGGAATTATCGAGATTTCTTGAGTTTTGAGCTCCGAATTTATCAGCTTTGAAGCTATATTGAGAGATTTCTTTCCGAAGGCATTTATTGATTTATCGAGTATTTGACTTATGCTTTCGAGGATTTATTGAGATATTGAACTTTGAGTTATCGAGATATTCTTATGTTATGCTTTCGGTGAATTATTGTTGATTTATTGGATTAATATCGGGTTTCTTTCCGAAAGCAATTATTTTAAAGAGATCGATTCCAGTTCATTGAGGAGGTAAATAAGTCAGTGCATGCATGCTTTACCTGGTCGGCAGTCCCCTCCAAGTAATAGTTTGGTCCGCAGTCCCCTCCAGACAATATTCTGGTCGGCAGTCCGCTCCAGAATATTCCGGTCGGCAGTCCCCTCCGATGCGTCATCTGGTCGGCAGTCCCCTCCAGATGACATGAGGTAGTTAGTCGGCAGTCCCCTCTAACCATCACCTCCTCGTCCGGTCGGCAATCCCCTCCGATGCGTCACTGGTCGGCAGTCCCCTCCTGGTGGCATGAGATGACTAATCGGCACTCCCTTTTAGTCATCGTCTATTTTGAGATATGATTTGAGATATGAGTAATTTAACAAGATGTTTGAAATATCATTATGTAGATGATCAACATTATATAATTGGGATTTCAATAAAGATGATGATTAAGAGTGTTTCTAAGATTTTTACTGCATGCGAGGTTTTAGAGAATAACTTGGGAAAGCATTAAGTTTCACTTGTTCATTCGAAATTACTTATTTTTCGTCCACTCACTCTAACAATTTTCAAATGTTTTTCCCGTGGGCCCTTCGGTTTCAAATGCCCAGTTTGCAGGCCAATTTAGCTTATGGTCGAGCATACATGGAGTTGAGGCATAGCTGTCATAGCTTCCTCATTATAAAAAGTATCGGTCCTTTATCTTGTATTTTATTCTCTTGTACGGATGGTGCATTAGATTTCTCTGATAACCCATGAGATTAATGTTTGTAAGTTCATAATTGTTTTGTGAAATGGGAGATGTTGTGATTTAGGGAGAAGAAAGGCTCCAGAGGAATGTGGTTGGATTGTTTGGAAGTGTTTTGTCTTTCTACAGGTTTTGGGTAGTCCACTTTTAGAGGAAGTTCCGCCAAATTTTTGGTAGAATTTCTTCTTAGGTGGGCCCCACAGGACCACTTCGGATTTCAAGGTGAAATCCGGGGCGGGTCCTGTCATTATCAGCTTTTCATTTCTTTCCCAGCCAACACAGCAAGCTAACCATTCTTCTATTCTTCGCAGTCCGTCACCTCAGCCCAACCTATGTCTAATTAACCTTAATGCTCTAGCCACACATATATATTCAATCATTATCCTTTTCTGGAGACATCACACACAATAGCCGCAAACAGGGGGCAGTCCTTTGGGCTGCTCTCTCTCCCATCCTCATCCTTCATTTTTCATAGTACCTTTAGTTTTCTTTTGGGTATTTGTAGAATTTCTCACACAAGCTTCAAGGAGACATCAACCTCTACTAGATTCGAGATTTGGGTATTTGTGGGAGTTGTAATTCAAGGCTAGTCATGCTAGCTTCCTAGCTAATTGTGATTATCTTTGTTTTCTCTCACACTTCTCTACTCCTTTATCTTCGAATTTTGTAATTTTAATGTCTATGATTATGGGTTGTGAGTAATTTCGTTGTTCGGGGTTAGGGTTGTGTGCCTTAGCCCAAATTTGATGTAATGGATGTTTAATTTAATTTATATATGGAATTTGTTAATTATTGGATGCTTGTGTTTTGTGATAATTGATTAGAATGCATGCTTAGGAATTGTCAACTCTTGGGTATGTGTTTTAATAAGTCTAGATTAAAATATAGGGGATGACATCCTTATATTTTAGAGCTAGAACCCCGATTTAATAATCGTGGTAAGTACAAGCATGGTTCACTATATAATTAGCTTGATCGCAATTATATATGGTGAGCTTGATTGCCTAATTCCTCGATCTCTAGGCCTCTTGATGTGAATTAGTGACCCTTGAACCGGTTCTAATTCATGACAAGTGAGTTCCTACGGCCCTTGAACCGGAGTAGGAATACCATGAAAGGGAATTTCGGCCCTTGAGCCTTGAAAAGCCTTGGGTACGGTTTCTACCATCTTTAATAAATTGCATGTCAATTAAATTAACATCTAGAGCATTGAATTAGGGTTAGGATTCATCCCTAGCTACCAATCCCCTATTTATCTTCATTTCTTACTTTTCTTTCCTTTATTTAATTTAGTTGTTAGTTAAAGTTTTCATCTAAATTCTTGCACTTTAGTTTTTAGAAATTTAAATTACAATTATCAGTGACGATTTTGACTCATTGTAAATAATTACCACTAGGCTCTTAGTTTTGATTAGGCTTTGGTGAGAACCAAAGCCGAGCATTGCTAAGGCTTGGTGCCTTAAAGTAGCATTTTTATTTCCTTTTTCTTTTATTTGCTAAGTGTCTTTATTTCCGATTATCCAAGGATTGTGGGTTAGCCACTAATCCCCATGGTACGATAACTTTAGGCATAATACTTCCCTATCTTGACAATGATACGTACGCTTGCGTAAATGAGTATCAAGTCACCTCCCACCATTGCAATTCATATATACCTATTTGCAAGCAAATGTTTGGGGTTTCTTGTGGGTCTGAAATTCTTCCAAAGTGGGAGAGAACATAATTCAAGAATAAGTAGGAGGATTAACCAAGCTGAATATAATGAAATCAAGCTAGATTCTGATCGATCTGCACTTTTTCGTTTTGCGGACATCCGCTTCTAAACGGCTCCATGTGTGTGTGTGTGTACAATGAAAAAGATGATGTTATGGTATAGTTGTACTTTGTAATTGTCAATTGTGCCGCCATCATGCCAAATTCTTTAAAACTTAAAAAGTAACACAATGTCCTTCTTTCATTTGCTCTATACAATGAGGCTCGAATAAATATATAGTAGTATTTATCCTCCCTCAATTCACAACTACTGGTTCAACCCTATTTTATTTTTGTTGAAGAAAACCCAAATTATGTGTCTGGCTCAAACATGATTACTTATTCTAGTTGAAGAAAATCCTATTATTATATATATTGCTCTTCTATTCACAGTATCACTTCATTTTGCTTAATGTCCTCGGATTCCACCAATAAAATCAACACTTCTATTGCCTTAGAAAGTTTAATATATCATATCATAATAGAAAGATAAAAATTCAGTATCAGTGCCCAAACTCTAGTGCCAAAGCTAATTTGATACCCAAACTCTCAAGAGTCTCAACTATACCAATGTGATACCTGAAGTCTTATTTTGATATCGACGTGATACCTCTGTCCAATTTCAGTAACGGCTCGATCAAATTGATGACGTGACAAGCACGTACAGACAAAAAATAAATAAATTAAATGACCAGTTTACCCTTTTCTTTTGTTAATTTATTTTTTCTTTGGACCAATTTCAGTTTACCCTCTGAGGTTTGGGGTCGTCATCATGTTAGTCCCTCTAGTTTCAATTTAATCAGTAACACCCTTGTACTCTCCAAATTCATCAGCCGTGTCCAATTTTTGGACCTCCGTGGTCGTTAAATCTGACGTTGGGGGCCCATTGTAAGGGGTAAAACAGTCATATTTGGACCACGCGCTGCTCTCTTCTCTCTCCTGACATGAACAATATATCGTCTGCTTAATATTATATGATTTTATATTTAAGTGGCAAAATGACAATTTGTGGTCTTTTGACCAAAAAAAAAAAGTGTTTTTTTTTGTTCAGATTACTGGACCCATTGTATGACAAATCCTTGTATTCAAATATAAATACATTAATAGAAAGAAAAAAATCAAGTTAAAAAAACCTTCTCTCTTAGTACGCGCTCCACGCGCTAGGTTAGCCAAAGTTTGTCGTCGTCTTCTCTAGCTCTCGTCCGGCTGCACTGCGGTGTTGGCGTAGGCCTCTGGCCTCGCCGGCGTGCGGCATGTGCTGTCGGGCGGGATGTGGGGTCTGGGATTTGGTCTGATGATCGGAGAATGGGGCGGCGAGGGCCCAAGTTATTTTGATTTCGGTTTATGGCGGTGACTGCACTGGGAGGGGGTGCGCGACAGAAGGTGGTGTCCGGCTGTGTGGCGTCGGTCGACCTTTCAGATCTTGCAGCAGGGATGGGGGAGGAAGACAGTCGGTTCGGGAAGGAAGACAGTGGGTGTCCGATTTCTGGTGCTTCTCGTCATCAGGGATCTGGGCACTCGAGTTTTGGGGGTGTAGTGGTGGAGGATGACAGTTGCTGGTTCTTTGTCGGCGACATTTGTTTGACGGCGGTCAGGGTCCGAGAGCGGCCATGGAGTGACAATCTGGGAGATGGGAAGGCAGCGGTGGTGCTTCCTGTGCAGGAACGTGTTTGGGCTGGATCCACTATCTGGGCCCTCGTTGACCTACCGCCTTAGGCCTAGTGGTTTTTGGGCCTAGGGCTTCACCCTAGGTCCATTAAGGTTTATTTATTTTAAAGTTGTTTTTTATTTATGCTATTTAGTATGTTTCCGCTTTTTGCAAGAAATAAGTTCCTACAATAGTTGTGTAGGACTAGTCGAGCTATGTGCCTGTGTATGCACTCAAAGTGCCTTGTCTGCTCTAGGGAGGCGGCGAGTTTGCTTCATCAAATGGTCGCTTCCGCCTAGTGGCAGGGTGAAGCTAAGTGTCGTCGGATATATCATCTGGCAGGAACATAGTACGAAAGCTGAGATTATAGTAATTATGCTACGTTGTAATTGGGTTACATATCGAGTTATGTTTCCGTTATGTCACTGCTATGTCAAAGCAAATGGAGTAGCCAATAGTGCACTCTTTGCTAGTTGATGCTTGTTAGAATACATGTCTTATGTAGAGATTCCTGATATTATTTCGGGAAACACTCTAGTTGCTTATTGTAATCAGGGGTTTAGGCTTAATGTCCCCCCCTTGTATTCAGCAGTTTCATTAATCAAAACTTGAGAGCAGCCGCACCAGTCCTTTATTCAAAAAAAAAAAAAAAATATGAATACATTATTTGGTTATATCACAAATGACCATATCACTTGGTAAAATTCACCTGCATATCAAGTTCCCAGATAACACCTAAGCAACCCAAGAAACAAAAATTCAGATCATTGATTGATATACAAATGCTATAGAAAATTTGGCATCACACAATCAACACATTTAAAACAAATCACTTGTCCACAAATTTTAATCGATAATTGATTTACAGTTTGTGTCCATGTTGAACTAGTTTTGACATTAAGCTAATTATCAATTTACTATATGTTAATGTGTGACAAATCCATGTTGATTCTAACAATCTCCCCCTTGGACTGATACATATTAAGCTTGATAATTTGCACCAGAAAATGTCAGAAACTACTCAACTTACTGTAGTGAGCGCCAGACAACAAAATCAAACCAAAAATCCATTCCAACATGGTCATCAAGTTCCTAGATAACACCTAAGCAACCCAAGAAACAAAAATTCAGATCATTGATTGATATACAAATGCTATAGAAAATTTGGCATCACACAATCAACACATTTAAAACAAATCACTTGTCCACAAATTTTAATCGATAATTGATTTACAGTTTGTGTCCATGTTGAACTAGTTTTGACATTAAGCTAATTATCAATTTACTATATGTTAATGTGTGACAAATCCATGTTGATTCTAACAATCTCCCCCTTGGACTGATACATATTAAGCTTGATAATTTGCACCAGAAAATGTCAGAAACTACTCAACTTACTGTAGTGAGCGGCAGACAACAAAATCAAACCAAAAATCCATTCCAACATGGTCAGATCACAGTTACTTATGCAGAGCAAGAAACAGTATACATTTTAACAAAAATGCAGAGTTTCAAAACCACAAACACAAGCTCCTGCAATCTACATATGTCAAACCAGAAGTGATACGATATATGCTAATGTGTATCAACAAGGAGGCATATACCGTACCAGATCCTACTATATGTTTCTTAAACCAGAAACTCAAGCAATTTTACTAAACACTGATGGCTTAAAATTATTGCTTGAACCTTAACATCATGCTAAACATGATTTAAGCCACCTGATAACAAGTATGATATTCAAAACAAGATGATAATTTCCAAAATAAAACAATAAAGCTGCAGCAAAATCATAACTGGAAATACCTCAAAAATTTATTGATAATAATAAAATATGTCATTACAAACAAGTTGTGACAAATAAGCTGGAAAATCACAACTCAAAAGATATAAGAACTCAGGAACCTTAAAATTTTAAATTGCTCCAACTGGACTAACTCTCTACTGAACCTAAGCATCTAGATTATCTAAAACTCCAATGCTTGCTGTATGCTTCTGGAATGCTGCTACTGACAAGGCCTTGGTGAAGGGGTCTGCTAGCTGTGAATTCATGTCAATGCTCAAAACAGCTATTTCACCATGTTTTACCCTTTCTCTAACACTGTAATACTTTAAATCAATATGCTTGGAATTATTTGATCTTTTACTGTTCTTGCTAAAGAAAACTACAGCCTTATTGTCACAATAAATCACAAGTGTGCTAGCCATAATGTGACTCAATACTTTGGTCTGCATGAGGAAATTCCTAATCCAAAGTCCTTCACACACAGTTTCATATACTGCAATAAATTCAGCTTGCATAGTAGAAGTTGAAACAAGAGTTTGCTTCATGGTTTTCCAAGCAACTGCACCTCCTGCAAGCATGAACACATATCCACAAGTCGACTTCTTGGAGTCTGGATAATTCCCTGCAAAATCCGAATCTGAGAATCCAACAAGTTTCAGATCCTCCACTTGCCTATACACTAGCATGTAATTCTTGGTTCTCTGCAGGTATCTCAACACTTTCTTCCCAGCTACCCAATGTTCATGGCCTGGATTGGATTGAAACCTTGATAAAATCCCTACTGCAAAAGACAAGTCTGGCCTAGTGCAGACTTGTGCATACATTAGACTTCCTACAAGTCTGGCATAAGGCTTTGACTCCATATTCTCCTTCTCAACATCATTTTTGGGATTTTGCTTCTTGGTCAATTTATCTCCTTTGGACATGGGAACTTCCCCAGATGCACACTTTTCCATACCAAACCTCTTTAAAATTTTGGTAACATAATTCTGTTGAGACAAACCAAATAGTCTATGTGCCCTATATCTTTTAATCTCAATACCTAGTACATAAGATGCTTCTCCTAAGTCTTTCATGTCAAAATTCTTTGACAGAAAATTCTTAGTGTCTTTAAGCAGTTTTAGGTTACTGCTAGCCAAGAGTATATCATCCACATAGAGAACTAGGAAAATAAAATTGTTCCCAACTATCTTCAAGTAAACACATTCATCAACGAGGTTTTCTGTAAATCTAAAAGTAGAAATCACAGAATCAAATTTCTTGTACCACTGTCTAGAAGCTTGTTTTAGGCCATAGATTGATTTTCTTAACTTGCACACTAAGTTTTCACTTCCAGCTTGTACAAAACCTTCTGGCTGCCTCATATAAATCACTTCATCTAGTTCACCATTCAAGAAGGCTGTTTTAACATCCATTTGGTGCAGCTCCGTATCAAAATGGGCCACTAAAGCCATGATTATTCTAAACGAGTCTTTTGTAGAAACTGGAGAAAAAGTCTCAATAAAGTCAATGCCCTCCTTCTGTGTAAAACATTTGGCAACTAACCTTGCCTTGTGTCTCTCTACATTGCCATTTGCATCTCTTTTGGTTTTGACATTGCCATTTGCATCTCTTTTGGTTTTGAAAACCCATTTACAACCTATAGGTTTCTGATTAGGGTCAGGTTCAACTAATTCCCAAACTGCATTTTGGCTCATGGAATCAATTTCTGCTTCCATTGCTAGCTACCATTGATGAGATTCACTACTTTCAATGGCCTGATTAAATGTAGTTGGATCATTGTCCTCTGCACAGTCCATTTCAATTTCTGCTTCTTGCAGATAAACAATGTAGTCACTCTCTCCCCCCCCCCCCCATAAGTTGGTTTTCTTGCTCTCTGTGATCTTCTAGGCTGAGGATTGTCAGGATTGGGTTGAGCTACAGGTACTTGATCAGTTACTTGGTCAGTTACTTGTCCAGTTACAGGTACTTGATCAGTTACTCGGTCAGTTACTTGACCAGTTACTTGATCAGTTATAGCTACTTGATCAGGTACTTGATCAGTTACTCGACCAGTTACTTCTTGTTCTAAAGGCAATGCTACACTTATATTCTCATCTGACACAATTTCCTCAAAATCTGAGGATAAATCCTCAAGGTTTGTATTGTGAACTTTTTCACTTAGAAACTTTACTTGATGTGTTTCAAAAATTCTAGGTGAATGATGAGCATAATATAATTTATAACCTTTAGATTTATCTGGATAACCTATAAAATAGCAACTAACAGTTTTGGGGTCAAGTTTATTCAAGCTTGGATTATAAATCCTAGCTTCTGCATGACATCCCCAAACATGACAGTGATGAAGACTAGGTTTCCTGCCACACCAAAGCTCAAAAGCAGTCTTTTCTATGGCTTTACTAGGTGTCCTGTTGCAAATATAATTTAAAGTTTTTAAAGCCTCACCCCACAGAAATTTAGGCAAACCAGTTGCAAATATAATTCATGCATCTAACCATGTTCAAAAGAGTCCTATTCTTTCTCTCTGCAACACCATTCTGTTGTGGGTTATAGGGTGTTGTATATTGAGCTTTAATTCCATTGTCTTGCAAAAACAAGGCAAATGAACCCTTTTGTTGGCCGGATTCAGTGTACTTGCCATAGAATTCACCACCTCTATTTGATCTCACTATTTTGATTTTCTTTTCTAGTTGATTTTCTACCTCAGACTTAAAGATTTGAAAGGCTTTCAATGCTTGTGCCTTTTCTGAAAGTAGATAAACATAACTGTATCTAGAAAAATCATCAATGAATGTGATAAAATACACATTCCCACAGATAGTTTGATGCCTAAATGGTCCACATATATCAGTGTGTATGAGTTCTAATAAATTTTGGCTTCTATATGCAATCTTCTTTCTAGTATTAGTTATTTTTCCCTTAAAGCATTCAACACAGTCTGTTAGATCAGAAAAATCAAGTTCATTTAGGATGTTGTTTTTCACCAAAATTTTCAGTCTCTCTTTTGAAACATGGCCGAGTCTTCTATGCCATAAAAATGCAGACTTTTCATTTAGTTTGGTTCTTTTAACACCTGTTAAAGTGCTAGTACTGTTAGTGTTATTTTCAACAAGTAAAGTTTCTTTTTGAGCCATTGAACAATTTAACTGTAAGTAATCATTCATAATAACACCAGAACCAATTTGAACAGAATTTTTAGAAATAAGAATTCCATTACTATCCATAACAAGTCTACAACCAGATTTTACTAAAAGAGAAACTAAAACCAAATTCCTTCTCATGGAAGGTACATAAAAAACATTGTCCAGAACTAACAATTTTCCTAATCCTAAATCGAGCTTTAAGGTTCCAATAGCCTTGACTACCATTCTCATGCCATTGCCTACACACTGGTTCACTTCATCACTTTTTGGGATTCTCCTCCTTATGAATCCCTGCAAATAATTAGTAATATGAATAGGTGAGCCTGAATATATCCACCAAGACTGTGGTTCAACATTTATAAGATTAATTTCTAAAGAAAAAATCTTACCCTTTTTGGCTAACCAGTTCTTATAGCCAGTGTAGTCCTTTTTCATGTGTCCTACTCTTTTGCAAAAGTAGCACTTGAACCTAAATGACTTGTTTTCCTTGGCCACTGTAGCTGTTGAACTTTTAGTTATGGCTTTGATAGGCTTCAACTTGTTCTGGGGCTTTTTCCTTTTAGGCTTCTCTATGAGGTTTATGGATGTAGCAGGTTCCTTTTCTTCCTTGATCCTAGCTTCCTCATTCACACAGATGGATATAAGTTCATCTAGAGTCCAATTTCCCTTTTGAGAATTGTAACTGGTTCTAAGATGACTAAAACTATTAGGTAGGGAATGCAGTGCATAATGCACTACCTGTTCATCCCTAACTCCCATCAAGAGCTCCCTGAGTCTGCCATTTATATTGATCATCTTCATAATATGCTCTCTAACTCCCCCTGAACCCATGTACTTCAAATCATGAAACTCCTTGGTTAGTCTAGCTGCTTCTGCTTTTTCACTTTCTTTAAACTTAGCACCTATGAGTTCCAAAAAATCTGATGCTAGCTCAGGCTCTTCTATACTTCCCCTGACAGTCTTAGACATAGATGTACGAATGAGGTTCTTAGCCATTCTATTGGATCTATGCCACTTCTTATAAAGGTCAGTATCTTTCTTGGTGCTCTTTTCATTCAACTCTTCAGGCTTATCCTCAGTAAAGCAATAGTCTATGTTCTCATGCATTCCCATATAATTTTACACAGAGTCTAGCCAAGCTCTATAGTTGGTTCCAGTTAACATCAAGACACTGTTCAAGTTCATGTAAGAGTTACCTAAGGAGCAAAACAAAATTCATGTGAGTTCTCAATTTGTAAAGAAAATAACTTTAAGTTTCTGTGTTTTATTATGCTTTTAGCAACCAAAACAAGAACAGTTCAAGAAAGGTTCATACAGAAAACCTAATCATTCCATACTTGCATTCATGTCAGTCCATAACAAAAACAATATTAAGCATCACTTTTGAGCAGAAACTTAATATCCTGGAGTTCTTTATCAATATGCCATGCTTAATCAAAATATGTTATCCAAGTTGATTCATCCACATCTTTAGACAGAAGAAAAATTTCCAAGTATCCAAATATATCTTCATAAAGCATGCATACTGCTGTCTTGCATTCTAAAACCACACTTGACCACTTCTTTGGAAGATAAAACTGAAGCATAGTTTTAAAACACAAAACACAATTTCAGTTTTGTTACTCGATCAGGTACAGTTACTTGATCAGTTATTTGGTCAGGTACCTGATCAGTGTTTTCTGCCAACATCAATGAAAGATGCTTTGTGCATCATAATCACTTATGCCAACAGAAAACCACAAAACATATGAGCTCTTTTACTTTACATTCTATCCAGATTCATCCTTGTAAGAAAATTAATTAAGCTCTTGTATCTGTCAACTTTAATAATGTGTAAACAATTTCTGGGAGATTTTTGTTCTTCATACAATTTTACACAATCACAGATACAATACCATATAAGCAATCAGTTCATCATGCATATTCAAGCACAATCTAAATTATTTCGATTCCAAGAAACCACAGAACAATCAAGAAATTGTAAATTTCATCCGGTCACCATCTACTCTAGCCTAACGCACGCCAGGAATGCTACTAGGGTTCTTGAGCACAATCAAAAACTTAATAATTACGCTATGAATCGAAAACAATTTTCACAGAAAGACCTGATTTTGCTTTTTCCCCAATTTGCTGCAAAAAATCTTAGCGGAAGCGTGAATTAGATAACCAGATGCAGCAATCGACTCTATTGGCTTCTTGATTCATAGCAGTTGGGGTTTTGAATCCCTTCTCGAGATAAAAACATCTCGCGATTTTTCGAATCCAATCCCAGACCTCGTTCTTGATCAAAACTAACTGTTGTGATACAACGGTCACTTGTTCTTGATGGTTTTGGTCGGGTCTGGGCTTGGATGCTCCGCGTGCTGTGACTGGGCCTAGAGTAAGTAACTTACCTTGATCAGGTACCTGATCAGTTACTTGGTCAGTTACCTGATCAGTTACTTGACCCGTAAAGCAAAAAACCTCTTCTTTTTTTTTTTTTTGCAAAACCCTAAAACGATTTTCATATTTGTGAGCCTATGCTCTGATACCAATTGTTAAAACCATATACATGCTCACAACATATGCACAACAATCACAAAAGGGATCAAGGCTTACCTTCAGCAATCACTGGCATGGATTCCATCTTATGCAGCTGCTAAACTCGATCACTGAATATGGCCTTCTGTTACTTACCAACTTGCTTCTCAATGGACAGAACTTATGCAATTAACGTTGGTGGTAACAGGGACCAATTCATCTGTATATATAGGTGACTTAAACCTCAAGAAGCTTCCCATTAAAGCAATCCATATCGGTTTAGGTTTCCTAGTTAGACTCTTAATGTATCACATCATTGTAGTCTTTCTTGCAGACTAAGAATATGATTACTTACCTTAATGAATAGATACACTCTTTCATTAAGTTACAATATTGATTTACAGTTTGTGTCCATGTTGAACTAGTTTTGACATTAAGCTAATTATCAATTTACTATATGTTAATGTGTGACAAGTCCATGTTGATTCTAACATAGAGCCCACGTGAGGTTTGACTTTGACCAATTTTCCCCAAATTTAGGTGCATAAAAGCCTTGATTGGAATCACAGGAGCAGCTCCCTCTTCTACCCTACTTCTCAAATTATCAACAAACCTAAATATTTACGAAGAATTTGAAGAGTCGGAGAAACCAATTAAGTTCCATCTAATCTCAGTAACCTCAATTACCTAAAATTGACGAGGTTGTTGATCGAATTCAAACTTTAAGGCCTTGCATATATCGGGTCTAAGAAGGAGGGAAGGCCGTCGAATTCTCTTTTTGATTCATGCCTTCTATGTCAGATCTAGAGGAATAGATCGAGGGAATTAATGAATACAGAAGCTCGGTTACAAAATGTTGGATTCGTTGAAATGTGTATGGGTAAACAGATCTAGAGGATTTGTTGAATAAATCTGAAAAGTTACTGACATGAAGTACCTTTAATTTTTTTTTTTTGAAAGGGGTTTGGAACCCAGCCAAGCTGGGAGGCTCATCCCCACGCATGCCTTATTGAATTAAAATTATGCATCGAGAGAGACATAGGGCCTTGACCTCGAGTGCAATTACAAAAATCTTCATAGAGGACATCCTGAATAATAACAGAAGCCTCCTCTAACCATACGTCATTAAGAAAATTTGAACTAGCAAGATGAGCTAATCTATTAGCCACACCATTTGCTTCCCGGAAGACATGAGAAATCTTAATTGAGTGTAATGATGTCAAATATGACTTACAATCATCGATAATGCGTCCAACTTCAAATCGGTCCTCCAAATTCTGATTCAATGCAGCCACCATCAGTGAGCAATCACTCTCAAGTATGAATTCGTCCCATTCTTGGTAAATAGCCAAGAGAAGACATGAGGTACCTTTATTGCCACTGTCAGATTATTTTGTCACTTTGCTTTCCAAATTCTTATTTGGTCACTGTTACTTGTTATAGTTTCATTAGAGTTACAAATTGTATCTAACAGTGGCAAAATTCAACCGGCTGATGTTTGAGTTTACAACTCATCCCTTGATTGGCTTACCAATCAAACTCCACTGGCTTACCAATCAAACTCCAGTACAGAGGTAGAATTTTTTTTTTTGTTTATTTATTGAAAATTATAGAAATGAATAATAAAGAACAGAAAATAGAAAATAGAAGGGCTATCTCCTCATTAAACTAGAGAATTAATGACAACATTTTATTATAGAACACAATAATAACAGAACAGAAAATACTCAAAATAGAAGGGCTATCTCCGCATTAAACTAGAGAATTGCCATAAAGTGTCGATTAACATCCAAACTAAAACTTAAAAAAAAAAAAAAACAACGAACATGCTTAATACATATTCACGGACAAACTTCACAACTTCAAAGATTGTAGAACAGGGACCTCATTTATAGAGTTTTTGTAATACTCCGTAAAATATTCTTTCGTGGTAATTGTTCTATAAATGGGTGGATTTTCTTTGCATGTCAACTCTTTAATTGGCTCGTACAGCCTCGACGAATTATCCGACGTAGCAGGTCGGAAAAAACATCCCACAGATACTCTTGGACCTTCTTTCTTTGCCAACACTCTATGATCAACGCTTATGAACTTATCATTTGAGATTATCTGCAGTAGAGCATGCATTATTACAAACAACGAAACAGCTGCATGCAATCAATTTGTATACAATTGCCAGAGACATTTTGGTATAGGTCCAAATTCATATATTTTACCCAAACTACATGAATCTGAGTTGTATAACGAAACTCATCATACCAGGCCATATATACTATTTTTTTTCTTCTTCTTTTCTATTTTATTGTTTTTATATCCAAAGAATCTGAACTACAAAATTTATAATTGAAGATCTACCTATATATGTACATGGTACGGGAAATGAATGTTTAGTAATCACCGAGAAATTAACAGATCGATTAGAGGATTTAGTGGATCTATATTAATGGTAAAGAGTGTTTGTTGGAACATAGGTACGTATAGATCATAGAGAAAAGCTTGCCTGCATAAAATTTCCAATGTTGACTATTAGAGCTCCAGGCAGAGGAAGAACATCAAACCACTGGTTTTCATGCAAAACCTGAAGTCCACCAATATGATCTTGAAGTAGAATTGTTATGAAAGTGCCATCTGAGTGGTTGGCTGTGCCAATTGTGAGCTCAGGCTCAGGACATGGAGGATAGTAGTGACTAGCAATAAGATGCTCTTTTTCGCAATCCAAACTGATAAGATGGTCAGGTTTGAGTCCAAGTGCCTCAGATAGCAATTCAAACAAAGTGACACCTAATTTGTGTACTTGATTAGAATACTCCATAGTTATATCCCTGAAATGAGATAAAGAACACGTTAATTAATTGAATCACATGCACATGCAGATGCATGATCATATATGGATCATATATATATATACCTGCAAACCAGAGGCAATTCTTGGGGATCAAGAGGCTCCGGAGCCATGTCACAAAACAAGCTGTCCCTCCAAGTAGCAAACTTTGACTGGTACAAATTATAGCTACTAAAGTATTTGACCTTCCTCATGGGATCCCTAGTATAGTACTCAGCCTTCACCTCCCTTGGCAGCTCATAAAACCCATGCGTCGCCTCGAGCATCTCCTCCAACACTGTCTTGGGTATCCCATGGTTAACCACATAAAAGAACCCCACACTCTCTGCAGCCCGTCGGATATCTTGAATCACCTTAGCAGGCCTTCCGGCGACAACATCACCAAGGTCCACAACTGGAATACTGAATTGGTGTTGGCCAGTTGGATTGCCGAAACTTGGGATGTCCTCGGCTAAGGGATCTTCTGGCTTGCATATGAAAATGGATGGGACTTTGGTGATTCCATCATCAACAAGACCTTTGACACCAGCTTTGGATTCGTCAAAGGCCTTTAGCTGTTGCAGACGCTCTTGAGTATTGGCCATTTTGTTGTACATAAGAAATCTGATTACCTCAATATGCAGAAGCTCTTATTTATAGCACTGAAGTACATACTGCATGCATGCATCTAGACACCCCCCAACATTTTCCCAAACTCATGTTAATTGACGAGAGAACTAGAAGGCTAGCTAGGAAAGTTCAAGCAATTGACTATACGAGACCCTCCCAAGGAATAAGTGAATAACTACATGTATCCACATTCCACAGAGAAAGTAATGTCTATGACTAATTTGTTTCTTTTAGTTGCCAATATTGATAAGTCATAAGCTGTAACGTCGTAGTTCCATTCCAATGAAGTCATAGCAGATGAGTCATAGCAGATGAGCTCCTCATCTTCGAAAGCAGGAGCTTTGTTCTCTAATAATTTTTCTTTGCTTTTTTTGTTTGACCGAGGAGAAAAAATTTTCTTTGCTTTCAGTGGGTAAACTTATCCAAATTGGTGTGTTAGAGTCTAAGCAGCTAGGCCTGAATACTAACAACTAAAGAGTTACGCCATTCTTATGCAAAAATAGACCACGTTTTAATGACTTGGGCCTCTTGGGCTTCAATTAGGGTTTCTGAGAGCTTTTTGGGCTAAGGCCCCAACAAGATTTTAATCTTCTTGAGCTGAAAGGATGACAAAAAAAAAAATGACCCTGTTATCTACTTTACTCTTCTTCAGGGCATTTATCTTTTTTGTTTTGAACTTCAATTTATTCTTAAAAGGTTGGTGTGCTAGGAGACTGTTAGTTTTGTTTACTCTTTTAGTGGAGGCATTATAGTAGTTTCTACATAATGATTCTTTCTGTGACCCCTATTGGTACCACAATGGCGTGATCGGCTAATAGAAGGCTAGTTAATGATTTTGCCCTAAAAGACATGGAGTATCTTTGTTTATAAGTTCGCTAATTTTAGCGAGCTTCTTGTAAGATTTTGTTTTGCTTCGAATAGGATTTCATAATTTTCTTGCCGGCTATCTTGTTGTAAGTACAGGTAGACTAGCTATTGGCTGTTGCTGGCTATTATTTCTAATGATATATTTCTATTCAAAAAAAAAAAAAAATGGTGTGTAATAGTGGATCAAAGAAGGGTTGTGTATTGTGGATAGCTAGCCATGATGATGTGAATAAAAACTTTCCATATATATTGGATAAAATAATTAAAATCTAACTTTTACTAAAACTGTTCATTTATTTGATGCAATTGAATGAATAAACGATTTATGTTTATTATATTGGATTTTTTTGCAGATATGATCTTTAATGATTGATTAAATTATAAAAAGGGTTAGTATATGAATTTAGACGGCCTATAGTATGCAATTAAAAGAGAATTTGGAGACATGGACACTTCCGAACAATGTGGACCTAAGTTTTTTCTGAAGTTTAATTTTGATTCTTGCCTAATTATCTTCATTTCAATGTGGTTCCTTGGAAGCTTCATATAGAGTAAGGTAATTGCTTGCACCGAATTTCTTTGATGGATATCTAATCTTTGCACATTGGTTCTTGTTTTCCATTCGGTTGTATTGATTGATCTGGAATCAATTCAGTACCATATATATCTACAAGTAGCCTCACCCTCAACTTCAACCTCAACCTCCCGCGTTAACAAATCTATCTTCTTTGTGGATTACTAGCGCTGTCACTCAGTCAGTTCGAATCGGTTATAGGTATTACCAACTTCAAAACCAAAGCTTTCGTTTTCAAAATTGAGCTATCAATTACCAACCAAAATTTTCGGTTTTTAATCATATCTACCAAATTTGGCATTTCGGTAATTTGGCATTTCGGTTTTCGGTATTACCAACTTTAGAACAACTAATTCTTTATCATATAAATTATAATGAACAAAATTAGGTTTTTCCAATTTTATAACCGTAAACTTCGTATTCATCTACTAATCATAGCTTTCTTTTGTATATATGACATCAAATTTTATCTATTTTCAATAAAATTAGGTTATTTAACCATATTGGACTAGGTTACTCAAAATACATGTACTATTAATTATGTAGTCTATTGAGTAATGTTCATACTATTATGAAAACTTTTATGTTTATTTCTTAATATACATGTATGTGTATTGAAAACCATAATATATAAAGCTAACCATAGTATATAAAGCTAATATTTAAATAATCGGTAGATTCGGTATTTACCAAAACCAAACCAACTTTTTCGGTAATTTTCGATTTCGGTTTTATTGGTCTCGGTTACCAAAAAGTCGGTTTACCAAACCTAAAGTATCGGTTGGTATTCGGTCGGTTTGGTAATTACCAAACCAAGTGACAGCCCTATGGATTACTCTTGTGGTCCATTTAAATCATCTCTTGATAGAAGATTAAGCTATACGTTTTCAATCTAATTGCAATTATTGCAGAATATATGCAACAAATGAGTACACATTAAATTGCACAGTTTTCAGTTTATTACAGAACCACTTTTTATTTGTCAAAGACTCTTTTTCGCAATGACATTGAGGGATACCATCAAAACAGCTCCTCGATCAACATTAGTTAGCGATGAACCAGAGTTGCAATGAACTCATCGATGTTCTTGTTAGAACTTCTACCTTCATCCACAGCCTTTCTAGCCAATTCTGTCAATGCTAGCTATTGCATTCTTTTGTATTTCATTTCCCCTCTCTCCCTCCAATATTTCACTTCCACAATGCTCTACTTCTTCTTGCCTCACAATCCCTTTCTCATCAACTTGAGCTCTGATCCCAATTTTCCACACATACATAATGTACTTGGCATTGATGCTTTGGTCAGTCCATTGAGGCATTGCAACCATTAGAACCCCCAAACACAAAGCCTCCACCACAATGTGTAATGAAGCAACCAACTGCTTCATGAGCCAAAACCTCCAGTTGGGGACACCAGGAAACCACAAAACCCTTTGCAGATGTCTCCTCCACAAACCCTTTCGAGACCTTCCTTGCTTCTGATTCTCTAATCACCCACAAGAATTTTCTTTTACTACTCCTTAATCCGAAAAGCCAGTTCCTCCATTTGCTCAGCTTCAATTTCTGCTCGGCTGCCAAATGACACATAAACAATAGAGTCCTTTGGCTGTTCATTGAGCCATTTCATGCAGGCATCACTCTTTGGTTTAAACATGTTGAAACCATAGTCTTTATCATCTTCAAGACACTTATCCAAGTATTAAGATGGTATAGTTGGTCCAATGGTCTTCATTGGCCAAAACTTTGTCATCCAATCCACCGCCTATATATGAAGAGCAAAAGAGTTTAAGAGTACTTGGCCCATGATGAAAATTAGTCTAGTAATGTGGTACACAATGTCTACAAAGATGTCATATGAATGCTACAGAAGCCTACAAAGATTCATATGGTCTATGTAGCATTAATCATTAGTTTATGCAACTCAAAAATCATATGAAAGTCAAACTTGTTCTTCTAACTCATAAAATGTATTGTGGAGGACCCAATCAGCCTTGTCAACATTAGAGAACTGATCCACAACAACCAATTTATAGGCGGCCGGGTAAGACCAGAAATCAGATAGAAAGAATCGCAGTAGGTCTGAGGGCTTAAGTGTCGGCAACCCAGGAAGCAATATTTCAAACTCAACCACAAGAAGTTTCAGCAATCCATTTTTAACATGCATGGTAGTAGATGGTGACCAGTGTCACTTTGACTTCTTGGTCAGGTTAGGGTAAGACCAAACAGTGAGCTTTGTAGGCTCTATGTTGACCCTTCTCCATTTCTCTATCTATATGTTGCATAGATAGAGAACCGATCGTACGGCCCTCCTGGCTCGCTTCGAAACCTTCTTAAATGCATTCTGAACAAACCTCCCAACAGATCCAAGCTCCTATCTTCCTCATCATCGTCGTCCTCAAAACCATAGGGTCGGCCAATCTCGGAGTTTATGGAGCGGCTCCAATTGCGAGGATCGTCGACGAAGCTATCGGCGCCGCCCTGTGAGAAATTGGAGACGTAAAAGAGTTAGCGAACCATCAGAATCGCAGGGATTGAGTGACTGAGAGAAAGAGAGAGAGTACCGGAGGGTAATGAGGATTTCGTCGTTTGGGCGATGAAGCTGTGAGTGATGCGGTGGTTGTGATTGAGGGAAGAGAGATAGGGTCGGAGGTGATAGCGTCGTCGATAATGGCATGGTGGTGGTGACTCTGAGACTTTGAGGAGTCGCTGCGATTGACTCTTTAGATCGAGTCAAAAAAAGAGAAGAAGGTGATCTCTTGTGCGCCGGCTTCTATTGATCCTGGCCGTTGGTGTTAAATTTCTTTTACACCAACGGATCAGATTTCAATGTTTAGAACTTCATAGTATCGTATTAGGAGTAAGTAATCATTCTATGATTCCAGAATATGAGTGATTGATTATTATTCTTTAGTTTGGATATATATATTATGTATGTGACAATGACAAGTAGTGATCAATCTGTTTCTATATGTTTTATTCTGAGATATGAAGATGGTTATCCTCTTTTGACTGCTTCAAAGAAAGAAGCTTGGTTCTGGTTATATGGTTTGGTTGCTGAGGCAACTGCTTTGAGGGATGCTTTACATTCAGCTCAGTAATATAACTTTTCCAATGCCTGGATGGCTGGATGGAAGGAGATTCAAAACTTCTTAATTATTGACTGTGTTTAGGGGAAACCTTCAGTCCCTTGGACAATCAAGGCGCTAGTTGCGGACATCAAAGCTTTGGCTTCCTCTTTTTCCTTTCTCCAATTTTGACACATTTATCGTGAGCCCAAGTTTGTTGCAAACAAGTTGGCAAACTCTGATCCAAGGAACAGAGATGTTGCTGTTTGGCATAATTTCATCCCCCACTCTATGTCCTAGGCGTTCCTCTTGAATCAGCTATTTAAGTGGGGAAGTAGCTAGAGAGTTTGTACCGTAGTTTTGTTTCTTGCATAAAAAATAATAATATGTTTAAGGAAAATATGATTCGAGAGAATTGTCGTAGTATTATTGATAATAGGAACCCTATATATAGGGATTTACAGAGTACACAAAAGGTAATAGAATCCGAACATAATTAGGAAATCTAGAACCTTCTCCTATTACAATTCTAAGACTAAACCCTAGTTTGAAGAGGCACACATGATGTCGACTTCCTTCAACACTCCCCCTTGTGCCGCTCAAACTTGGTGATGACGCTTTGATCGTTGCCTCACTAAAAACCTTGCCAGGTAACAAAAACCATGTGGGACAAAAATAACCCTGGTCAAAGGACAAAAAGAGCACAACACGTCATTCACTCTTCGAGATCAAACATGTAGACATCATGCCTCCCCCTGATGTCAATATCTCCCCCTGATTGCTACAATCATGGGAGTTCGGATAACTTTCTCAATCTGATGCTTGTCACATGTTTCTCGAATGTGGATTTAGGTAACGACTTAGCAAATAAGTTCGCTACATTATCCTCTGATCAGATTTTATTTACTTCAATCTTTAGAAGTGATTAATGTTGTTGCTGATTATAAAAGAACTTAGGCGATATATGCTTGGTGTTGTCACCCTTGATGAAACCTAATTTCATTTGCTCAATACAAGCTACATTATCTTCATAAATACATGTAGGTTCATCTGTAGTAGACTTCAAACCACAAGTTCCTCGAATATGTCTAATTACATACCTGAGCCATATGCATTCACGCACGGCTTCATGTAAAGCAATAATCTCTGCATGATTTGAGGAAGTAGCAACAAGGGTCTTCTTTGTAGACCTCTAAGATATCGCGGTGCTTCCCATGGTAAAGACATAACCGGTCTGGGAACGACATTTGTGAGGGTCAGAGAGATACCCTACATCAGCAAAATCCATCAAAACATCATCATCGTTTTGATGTAAGGGAGGAGAATGGGTGGCCGGCGGCTTTGCCGATCACGGCGTCTTGGACGGTGCCACTTGGGCTAATGAGATCCGTTCTCATTCTTCCATCATTCTTTTCTCTCTGCATGGATAGAACAAGCCCATATCTATCGTACATTTTAAGTAACGAAAGATTGTCTTTATACCAGTCCAATGGCGTTGCGTTGGCGCAGGGCTACATCTAGCCAACAAGTTCATAACAAGTGAGGTGTCCGATCTTGTATTGTGTTAAGTACAATAATGCGCCTATTGCACTTAGGTAAGACACTTCTGCCAATTAACACGTCTTCGTCATCATCCCTGGGACGAAACGTATCCCTCTTAGGGTCAAGACTACGGACGACCATGGGAGTGCATCTTTGACTTTATCAAAATGCAAAGCATTTATTGACACAGTATACAAGTTCTAAATCTAGACAAAACCGTGTTCTCCCAAGGTCCTTCATCTCAAACTCGGATTTCAGGTGTTCAACGGTTTCCCTTAACTCTCAAGGGTTCCAATTATGTTTATCAACATAAACCGTGACAATTACAAATCCAGAACTTGTCAGGAAAACGCAGGGGCATAGTTCATCATATCCCTTCCCAATCAAGTAGTCACTTTAGTGAGCGTTTCACCCTCATTGCAAACGCTCTCCGCGGTCAAGAGCCACTTGATTTTGGTAAATGAAGTCCACAACAACCTTCATTATATTCCGTATCTAGATCCCCATAGAGATATGTAGTGACCACATTCGTAAGCTGTATGTTTAGTTATTTGGAAACTACCAAACTGACAAGGTAGTGGAGTGCAATGACATCCATTACGAGAGAATATGTCTTCTTGTAGTCGATTCCAGGGCGTTTTGTGAGAAGTCTTGCTCCATAAGGCAAGATTATCATCTCTTTTTCTCATCACGTACGCTATCTAACGAAGACCTATTAATGTCAACAGGTTTTATGTTAGGAGGTGTTGGCATCTCAGACCCGAAATCCTTCCTCTTCGTTAGTGAATCCAATTCAACCTGGATCGCATCTTTCCATTTAGGCCAATTTTCTCTACGTTGGCATTCTTCAACGGAGTAAGGTTCGATGCCATTGGTCTCAATAATTCCACGTCGTCATGTACACTAGTGTAGTTCGTAGAGATCTCTATATTCTCAGGAATTGGTTCTAACATTGAGGCGTCCTCCAACGATGTATCTTAACATAACCACAATCCAGAATATTCTCATGAGACGGATTTTGAGTATCAATGATCAATGGATCAAGTTGTGCCAAACTCGCTCTCTTCCTAGGGCGAGAATCCATCGAACCTATGGGTCTCCTACGCTCTCTAGCGGAACCCATGGCCTATGACGCCATTATGCCACCTTGTGGCGTCACTTACCACCATCCATGGTTGTGGTGCCGTACCCATCCCCTCTGGGTGGCACCATGTCCTCCTATGGGGACATCAATCCTTATAGACATGTTTGCAGCAGGTATATGTGATCTCGTCACTTTTAGGGGATCAAGATGAGACATAGTGGGGACAGACCACGACAATTCCTGTCGTTCTTGTTGAACGTTGACGTTCTAATCTCCCCCTAACGATGGGAAGACTGTCTCATCAAAGTGAAAATCCGCAAATCCAGCGAAAAAAGAGATCGCTTGTTAAGGGTTCTACATAGCAGACTTATAGTTGGAGACTCATGTCCAACACAAATATATATATATATATATATATATATATATATATATATATATATATATATATATATGTGTGTGTGTGCATTTGTTGCAATGACTCATGTTGATGCGCTGTGGCGGCGCAATTGGCACATGAACCCCACACTCAAATATGCATAAGTACGAGATATTAGACTCGAACCCAGTCACTAGCTGTAACGTAAATAAAAGTTGAGTGGCTGCTATGAGTCGTAGACGAATTAGCATAGCTGCATGCGATATTGCATAACCCAAGCGGAAATATTGGTGCACATTACCAATGTCCGGGCTACCATCGTAGTCGTTTAATGGTGGCTTTTCCGCGAGACCAGTTGGGTGTGTACATGGGAATATGATACTTGATATCAATACCCAATGATATGCAATAGTCATCGAAAATTTTCGATGTAAACTCTCTAGCATTTTCAAGTCGAATTGACTGAACGGGATGATCCGGGTAGTGAGCCCGTAGCCATATGATTTGGGATAGGAGTTCATCTTAAGCGGTATTACGAGTGGACGATAGTGCGACACGTGACCAGCGTGTCCGCATATCAACCATCAGCATAAAACATCTAAGCAGTCCGCAATTTGGTTGAGTCGATCTACAGAATCCCCTTGGATTCTTTGTAAGAATGAAATTATTTCTTTAGTGTCCTTTGCAGAGGATGGTCATGATCCTAAAAAAAACAGGCTTTACAGAACGAAAGATTGACCTTATAATCAACCAATGAAGGTTTTGGTTGAGCCACAATGTCACAATTTACTTTGAGAAGTAGAGAGAGGAGCCAAGTCTCCATTCATGGCGTCAAAGCCATGATTTTGCCCAGGGGGATCACGGCGCCGGCGTTGGCCGGCCGGTGGTGCATGGCTGCGGCGCCCGAAGGTTCGGCGGCGGTGCAATGCTCTCTTTAAATCGACTTTTGATTCTTACTTCTCTTCATTCTGAAGAAGAGATGTCCGTGTGAAGTCTTTAGTATCACGGATCATCATATCATGGTCTGGGTGTCCCAAACGGTCGTGCCAAAGCCTATATGTGTCAAAATCCCATAAGTCGTCTCTCATGACATGGTTGGATTCAATAACTCGAATAGTGGTTGCATACAACCTAGCTACTAGAGCGACACATAAGTTTCTCTAATACTCGTTTATGTCTGTAGTCATTAGAGGTGATGCAAAAGAACTCTTGTCTATTCTCACAATGTGTTTCCACATGAAAACCATTGGCTCTTATATCTTTCAAATAACAAAGTTCGAATTAAGGTATGTCCAAGACATTAAGTAAAAGAATTGACACTTTATTAATAGCCAATGATTACATCAAAGTTTCTTTAACCAAAGTCTAATCCAAAATGAAATCAAACTTAGACAGATTGTAGTCACTCAATCCGTTCGGTTACTCCAATCAAATATGACCAGGAAAGTAGGAAGAGATCTCAATGGAGCGAGGCTCTCTTAAGTACCACTAATCTCAATTACTTTCCTAGACATCATACTTAATTAGGTGAGCCTAGAGAGAAAGAGTTAATACAAAATTTCATTACTGCCATTACATAATTCTTGGAAATAAAAGACTATTCTAAAAAATCTGCGGCATTTTTTTCTTCATCACCAGATTTAAAGTCTTCTTGAACTCGATGTCATGATCGCCATGAGGCGGCTACCTTCTTAGGTACATTGCAAACTCAGGTCCATTGATCAGATGTTCCATATCAGAAGTAGACACCATGAAGAGGATTCTCCCTTGATTGAGGCGCATTGGCGCAATGTGCATGGTCCCTAGGACCGGAGGCGTTGGAAAATTATGACCATGGCCAACGTTGGCTCTATAGTTTTAACCCTTCGTCCCTCAAAGTCACAGCTCTTACGGTGGTGTGATTGTCGCCTTTGGCGACTACCTTCATGAGCATTTTGATCATATGGATCATGACGTCTATGGCGACTTTGTCTAGCCATGGGACGATGCTCTGGATAGCTATCTCGAAGCCTATCAATTTCTCTTCTCACAAGCTCGTTGCCTTGCCTTTCAGCAATTTCCATAGCTTTCCATAGCTTCAATAAGCTGTTGAAAGCTTGTGATCCGTCTTGCATTTATATGAGTACGAAATAAATCACAGGACCTCATAGCATAGACAGGGAAGGTATTGAGGGTTTTCTCAATCAATTGTTCTTCTATGATCGTCTTGGCACAGAAGCGCATCATTCCTGTGATGTGGAGAGCTTCCGAATAAAATTGTATGACTGTATCAAAGTCAGAGAAGCGAAGATCATTCCATTCTGCTTCTAAATTTAGAGGGATGGAGTCACGAACGTTACCATAACGTTCACGAAGCGCTTGCCATAGCTTTATAGCGCTATCCTCATTCATGAACTCAAACCTGAGGTCCCTATCCATGTGACGCATCATTAGGGCAAGTGCCCTAGAATTGTCGATCTCAGTTTGAGGGTCTGGAGCAGTTCCTTTATGACAAAGCTCTTGGATTGTATGCAATAAGTCACGGGAAATAAGGTGGAGCTCAACATCCTGAGCCCACATTAGGTATCTTTTGCCTGCATAATCCAATGGAACAAAATCGAGTATGTTCGAGTTTGACATCCTGAAAAAGGGTGAAACAAGAACGAATTAGTTTCGGAGCTAAACTTCCACGAAAACTAATAATAATAAGATTTCCGAGCTATTCTACCAAGAAATCAATTTCCAAGAATATTTGGATTAGACCAAACAATGATGTTTAATATGGTCACAATTTGATGCTTGCGGACGCTCTTAGTCCGAATATTATGAACACTCTTAGTTCATTGATTACGAACGCTCTTAGTTCGAATATTATGAACACTCTTAGTTCGAATATTATGAACACTCTTAGTTCATTGATTACGAACGCTCTTAGTTCGTTTAGCGTGAATCCCCACAATTCTGCTTATTAAATAATCAAACCCATGTTCGTATATTGCAAATCCTGCAGCAAATAAAGAAATTTAAAAGACAAGAAAGCAGGAACTTTAATCACAAAAACTTACTTGATGATTCGGGGCTTGAGAACACGTGCGTGTTGGAGCAGGCGTGTTGTATCAGCAGCAATCAAGTAGGGCAGCAGCAGAAACAATAGGGCAGCAACAGCAGAAGCAATAAAACAGCAGCAACAACAACAACAACAAGACAACAGCAGCAATAAAACAGCAACAGCAGCAGCAGCAATAAAACAACAGCAGCAGCAAGTAGCGGTGGCAGTGGCGGCAGGCAGCGACAGCGGCACACGGGTGCGCATGGGCTGCTGGGGCAACACAAGGTATGGCTAGCTAGGGCTAGGAACTTGCGGCAGATTTTTGGTGAGGAGAGTTTTAGGGTTTTGGTTTTTAGGGCTAGGGTTAGGGCTCGTGCTAATAACATGTTTAAGGAAAATATGATTCGAGAGAATTGTCTTAGTATTATTGATAATAGGAGCCCTATATATAGAGATTTACAGAGTACACAAAAGGTAATAGAATCCGAACATAATTAGGAAATCTAGAACCTTCTCCTATTACAATTTTAAGACTAAACCCTAATTTGAAGAGGCACGCATGATGTCGAATTCCTTCAACATAATAATAATAATAATAATAATCCCCTTTCAAAAAAAATAAAAATAAAAATAATAATAATAATAATGAAGAAGAATAATAGGAGGAAAAGAATTACAATCTACCTCTCAATTGCAAAACAACTTATCAAACTATCAAAATGTTACAATTTAATTTTTAAGGTCCGTCACATGTTAGAATATAAGCTTTATGTGCTTTTGACTTGGGACTTTATATAAATCTTTCCCTTAATTTTTCTTCTACTATCAACGTTTTCTTGTTATTAATCATATTATGATGTTAAGGTCGTTCATACAAAATATACAATAATTATATCATAATTATTTATTTATTTGATACAATAGGACTAAATGATATTTAAATTGTTGGACTTTTTGTATGGACAATTTGTGATTTAGAAAATGAACCGTGTCGATCATAAACTACATTACTTACATATGATCAGGAGTATGGTTTCGTATCGTATATATAGTATGTATTCGATGCTTTGAGCCTATGGTTAAAGTTGTTTTTTCTTTTGAAAATTTTACAAGGACCTTGCAATGAATAGTTTTATGGACTAAATACTGTTTAGTCCTTGAGCTTTTAACCATAAAACATTTCAGTCCCCGACCTTCTAATTTCACACGTTTAGTCCCTGTACTTCAAAATTTCAGACCAATAGGTCCTTGCTGTCTAAAAGTCACTGCGAAATGTCTATTATGCCCTCAGATATTTTTTTTTAATTAATTAATTATTTTATTTTTTTTCTAAAAGGAATTTTTTTCCCCTTTCTTTTTTTCTGTTTTTTTTTTCCTTTCTTTCTTTCTGTTTGAAAAAAAAATATATATATAAATAAAATAAAGAACAAAGAATAAATAAAAAAAAAAGAAAGGAATAAATTTATTAAAAAAAAAAAGAATTGAGGGCATAATAGACATTTCGCCGCGACTTTTAGACGGCAAAGACCTATTGGTCTGAAATTTTGAAGTACAGGGACTAAACGTGTGAAATTAGAAGGTCAGGGACTGAAGTGTTTTATGGTCAAAAGCTCAAGGACTAAACAGTATTTAGTCCTAGTTTTATTCATAAAAGAGTTTCCTAATAAAAGTAAACAAGTACGACCCAAAATTCACCATCCCTAAGATTCTAACATGCATGCTTTTTCATTATTCCTCTTTTGATTTAGTCACTTTCAGTAATACAGGTAGTGAAGTGCGTGTGTGTGTGAGTGTCTGCAACAAAGTGATGGTGGATGGGACGTACATGTTTTTTTAATTGGGGTGTTAATTTCCTTACCAGAAATTCTTCCATCTTTATATCTAACAGTTCTTGGTCCCAAGTCCTCATGCTAGCTCTATATTTAACAGTTCGAAACCATTTCATGTAAACAGAGAATTGATGGAGAGAACTCGCAAAGCTCATTGTTTAGTCCTAACCTATCCAACCCAAGGCCACATCAATCCCATGCTTCAATTTGCCAAGCTGCTTCTCCATCACAAAGGACTCAAAGTCACATTGGTCACCACTCATTTTCTCCTCAACACATTTCAACTCCATGCCGGATCCAGTAAGTGCAACATTGCCCTCGAGACCATTTCTGATGGCTATGCAACAGCAGAAAGCGCAGACGCTTACTTGAACCGCTTTTGGGAAATAGGTCCGCAAACTTTAACTAAGCTCCTTGAGAGGATGTCCAGCTCTGAATACCCAGTAGATTGTATTGTTTATGATGCATTCATGCCTTGGTCCTTGGATGTTGTCAAGAAATTTGGGATCTTTGGGGCTGTTTTCTTTACTCAGTCTTGTGCTGTTGACATCAAATAAGTAGTAGGAGTGTTATTTGTTAAGCAACACTCCTTCAGAAAGAATGGGGTGCTATCATGAGTGGTGTGTGTGTGTGTGTATTAAGCTAGCTGTTTTAGTGAGGGGCATGTGAATTTGTTATTTGGAACTTCATCCAATTATTTGTGAATTAAAGTAGCCAAATCTTTGTCGTCATTACTCAAGTTCTCTTGCTCTATATATGTATAGGTGGTAGATTGGATGTCGAAGCTTTGGCCATTGAAGACAATAGGACCAACCATACCATCCATGTACTTGGATAACCGACTTAAAGAAGACAAAGATTATGGTGTCAGTCTCTTCAAGCAAAATAATGATGCCTGCATGAAATGGCTCAATGACCAGCCGAAGGGGTCTGTTGTTTACGTGTCATTTGGTAGTGGAGCAGAATTTGGAGCTGAGCAAATGGAGGAACTGGCTTGGGGATTGAGGAGTAGCAAAAGCAATTTCTTGTGGGTGGTTAGGGAATAATCAGAACTCAGAAGTGGGCAAGATCCCGAAAGGGTTCGTGGAGGAGACTGTTTGGACCCAAAATAAGCATTTTGGCCTGACAAGGCGTGTCTTGGAGAAATTGAGCCGGTGCCAAACAGAGACATCTGAGAAGGGTTTGGTAGTCTCTTGGTGTCCGCAATTGGAGGTCTTGGCTCATGAAGCTGTTGGGTGCTTCATTACACATTGTGGTTGGAACTCCACATTGGAGGCTTTGAGTTTAGGGGTTCCAATGCTGGCAATGCCACAATGGACTGACCAAGGAACCAATGCCAAGTACATTATGGATGTGTGGAAAACTGGACTTAAAGCTTTAGCTGATGAGAAAGGAATTGTAAGGAAAGATGTGGTTGAGCATTGTATAATTGAATTAATAATGGAAGGAGAGACAGGGAAAGAGAGTCGAAGGAATACTATGAAATGCATGGAAGGAAGTGGCTAGAAAGGCTACGGATGAGGGTGGAAGTTCTGACAAAAACATTGGTGAGTTCATCGCAAAAGTAGTACAGCATGTGCAGCCCTAGCTATATATGTACTCCTAGTCCATAAGAAAATGTTATGCAATTAGGTTCCACGAATATCATTTTTGTGATAGAACTATGGTTTTATTGTTTTGAATTTGGTTAGAAATTGTCAAATAATTGAAAATTTTATGTAATATATAAACTTAGTCACGTATCTCTAAATTTTCTGGCACTTGCATTTTGTTTCAACCTATCTCTAATCAAGAATTAGTTAACATGGTAGCGGAAAAGTTTGCTGCTTATGATCCAGAAAATTGACTGCTTATGATCCAGAAAATTAATCATAATATTGTTTTAATTTCTTCACTTACTACGTTATATTTCATGTACATAGAAAATCTTTTTCAGTTTTGTATCATATGGTTGATCAAATTGGAACTTGTCCATAGATATAGAGTTTGAAAATAATTGATGAAATAAGAAATCATCGATTCGATTGAAATGATTGATTATGATCCAGATATGTACGATTCGTCAGTTTAAAATGAATAGATAAAAATTTGAACTCAAGAGTTTTGATAATGCGATTGTAAATGAATTAGGTTTGGATTAGGTTGGTTCAATCGAAATCTAGTTCGTTGACAGCCCTAAACAATGAACCATTATTACGATTGAACTGCATTATAAAGTGACCATGGATCAGTATTCTATGAGGAGTTAGATAACAAAAAGCTTCATTGATTAGCTATTTCGTATTCCACTTATGCTATTCTGCTATATTTGTGCGCAAATTTTTAGGGTCACAAGTTTGAATGAATTCTATAGTTACTATACTAGAGAAGAATAGAGCTTGGAGAATGGTTTGTGGATGCAAACTATTAATCTGTTCGAATTAATAACATAAATAACAAGACACGTATATGTTCGGAGTAGAATCAAATGGGATGAAAATAAACATAAGTGAGGGATGATCATGATGATAAATTTACAACAATGCGGCAAACGAACACAATAGCCTGGCAAATTTTATGTGCAAACTGCAAAACAATGTAGGGGTCCATCCAACCACTTGGAGAAATAGTGTGACACATTATACATATATCTAAAGCTGAGTTTACTATTCCTAACTGTTCACTGGGAAGCGGAAATGACGGTTTTGCCCTCTGTTTTTGCTTTGACTTACGGGTCTGCAATATGTCCCCTCATTATATAAGCAAAAATCCCAAATTCTTAGTTTCTTCGGGAAGCCTCTATCAACATCCATATTCACTGTTTCGCAGCATCAAACCCAGCCATCAAAATCAACAATCTCCCACTAACTTCAGCCTCTATCAACATCAGTCACTCCATTCCAATTTCAGTTCGACAAGCCACTAACTTTACAAGTGCGCTTTTACAATCATGGCATTCAAATCCCCGATTTATATGAGCGGAATGGATGTTTGTGTTTTCAATGGCCATATTAAAATGGCAGACTGAAATCACGAGAAAGAAGGAGAAGAAGGATTGGGTCTGGGTTTGTTTTGGATTGCACATGTAAGTTTTTCTTTTGTCTGATTCTGGGTTTTTGTTTTGGATTGCTCAATTTTTTGGATGCGTATTCTTTCTGGGTATTGTTGTTGTGCAGAAAAATATTCATTGAGGAATTGCAAGTTTAATCACCATATTAGACATTTATGTATTTACCAAATCTGTTGTTGGCCGTTTTTCGCTTTTTTGTAATTTATCTTTGATAGATTCCAATAAAGCCCAACAATTTTATGAATGTAGGACACCATACATCTTGAGTTCAGAAATGCTGCCGTTATGTCAAGTGGGAAGAGTATGAGGCGTTGCAATCTTAACTCATGCAGGGAGTAAATGTAATGCCAAGCCCTGAAGCCCGAAGGTATGTTCATTTTGAAAAAAAAAAAAAAAAAAATTAATTGCATTATTTACTGGAGCTCACTGTAACTACTGAGTACTGATACGAGTGTTCTTTGCTATATGGTCAAATAATGAGTCACAAACACCCTTAAGCAAACCAAGTGTTGTTGTCGAAGTAAAAACAATTTTCAGTAGAATAGTATTTCCAGTCAATTGTGAATTGTGATTGGGTATATGTTTTGAATTTTCGGACCCCCATGAAGTTTTCTAATTGAGAGGAAAGTCTGTAGAGATTTAATTTCGGTCTCCAAAATCATTGAATCAATGTTCAGGGATTCAGGAAGGTTGATCCAAACTTGTGGGAGTTTGCAAATGAGTGGTTCCTAAGGAGCAGACACATTTATTGAAAAATTTTGTGAGGAGAAAATGCAACAATAACTTTCCCTCTCAGAGTTCATGTTCCGGATTTCTGATATGTGTTTTGATTTGGAAAAGAACATTTGTTGGTTTTTTGCTTAATACATTTTCCTATTGAAGAAAATTGTTACTGATGCGGATTTTGTATGTTTGATTCAGTTTCAGGGTTGGACCTAATTTTCAAGTTTGCAACTTTATAATCCCAAAAGCCAGAAGAGATTTAGGGCTTGACAGAGTCTAAAATCCATGGGAGAAGATCATGTGTACACAAAAGATCGGAGGGTTGAATCCATTCCAGATGAGGTTCTCAAATTTTGATTTGTTTTTAGTTTTTCCCCGTTCTCTTCTTTTTACTAAAACCTGTCTTCATTTGTTTGTGTACAGCTCCTTGCATTCTCTGGCTCACACCCACTTAACAGTAATTGGCTCAGGTGATTTATATGATCTCTTATATATGCCAATGTAATTCATACGTGATCTGTATGATATAGTATTGTTTGATGATTACATCAATTTAAATGGTTAGTTGTAGTTGGAGTAACCGTATCGGAATTGCTTAGTGAGGGTGCACTTGCTATTGTTAGTTTGTTATTCTTTCCCGTTGTTTGAATTGTACTTAACTATCTCAATTATTTTTGCACGATCAAATTGCATTTCCACAGTGATTTCTAATCAATGTTAATGATCTGTATGTCTTATCAACTTCACGTTGTTCAATACATAATTTATGTAGCTCTGTTTATTTGAATCAATCCTGTAGAGTTTCTAAACTGTAATACATTGCCCTAAAAAGGTTATTCCCTTTTCCTTTCCAGTTTTAATAGTGAGGTTTCTTCCCTTTTCCTTTCCCTCACAAGCTGGAATATGGGCTTTTGAACATCAAGCCTGAACGTATGGATACTTTCTTTTCCTGTTATCTTTAGTCAACGTCTTAGTTTGAGTGAACAAAAACTAGAGGATCAGAGGTTTTGACTCCACAGAGGTGCACTCTCTACAGTGATTGTATTTGTTTATGCAGATTCTGTATGCAAGCAGGTCTGCCATTACCCTGATCCTGTAACAAGGTAAACAAAATCTATTCACCTATTGAAAGATGGAAAAGACCATTTGGTTAAAGCTTTCATTTCAAAACCACCTTGGAGAATGGTTTGGGTTGCTTTTCTTGGCACTTTTAGACATTTTTGTCATGCCAATTGAAGCTCTTTACTACATTTCAAAAAAAAGATGAAGATCCTCTTGACCCTTTGTATTGTGTATAACAGTCTTTCGACATAAGTTCAATATAAACTTCATTTACTTCTCTTTTTAAATCCGTTTGTTCTTTTCTTTTCAGGTTTAACATTGCACCAGACTTGATGAATCAAGCAAAAGATTATTTGAACAAAACTATATATGTTGGCTAGAGTGAGTGTTTTAGAATGCGCAAAAAAAAAAAAAAAAAAAAATGTATCTTCTAATGTTCCAATTATGTTTATTCGACCCAAAAGTTGTGGTTGCACAGTTGTGTGCAGTCCTGCCTTACTTTGAATGCCAATTTAGGATGGCCTGCCTTTGGAATGTTGATTTATGTGATTCTGTATTTGTCCTATCTCTGTTTCTTTGTTAGTACATTTTGAATGAGAGCCTCTCTTATCTGCCGCAAAGAAGGTAATGTGTGTTGAGCATTAAGTTGCGATAATAGTTACTAGGAATTTCTTATTTGGAGTAAATTGAATGAATTCTTCAAAAGTGAGATTATTTTGACAACAAATATTGGCCCAAAAATGTTAATGTTAAATTAGAAGTGTTGCATCAAGCAAACAAACCCGCGGCATCGCGCGGGCTATATCGCTAGTAACAACTATGGATAAGCTCCTTTGGGAATGTAATCACATCAATATTGGCACTATCACTCAGATGATACAATGAGTACTTCCAAGGGTTAGGGAATTCCGAGATAATATCAGTTGAACTATCGGTGCATCACCCACTACTAGGTCAGAAAATTTCATCTGAACCAACTCAACCAAGGATGAACGCTCGTTTGTTTTTTCCGAGCCTAAGAACCTGCCTTACTCGATAGATATCAACCCACAGTTCACCATAAACAAAACGACTGGATTAAGAAGACTAATTCTGTCATATGCTACCATTCAATCAAATTGTATATATACTAATTGAGTGTTCGTCTACTGTAGCTTAGGAACAGTAATGGCTTAGTAACAGTACCAGCTCGAGCCGAGCCGGTATAGGAAAAGACGCTTTTACCCCTCTTTCCTCTTATTTTACAACGCTGCTGCCGCTCACCTGGGTATAAGAACCTATCGATCAGCCGCAGTCGGTTTTTTCTCTTTCCGCTCTCTCCTCCCCCTTCAGAAAGTGATAGCCACGGATTGCGAGAGAGAGAAAGAGGTTTTCTGTGTCTTTTGAGTCTTCTCACTATTCTGCGAAATAGAGAACGAGGGAGTGAAGGCTGATCCGAAGAAGAGGAAGAACAGGGAACGGGAAGAGGAAGAAGAATTTGATACACCAAGTTGTGGTAATGACTTTTTTCCTGAAATTTCAGTTCCTGATTGAAGGTTTGGTTTGCCATGCATGCTGGGTATATGCGAGAATTGGATTTCAGAATTTGTTTTTTCTTTTTCTCTGTTTGAGTTGAAAGCTCTGTGGGTTTTGAAGTAGTGGGTAGCTGAGATTTAAGAGCAAATAATTGAACTCAATCAAGCATGATTCGAGTTGTCTGATCCGAAATTGAAAACCCCAATCAAAAATTCAACTTGGTGCATTTAGTTCGATTCATAATGCATAGATGAGCACCTGTTCTGTGAAGAGCACTTCAAGTTCAATGTTCACTGGGAACTATAAATTGCATGGGAGAAAATATAAAATAACAGAAAACACATGGAATTCCAATTAGTGACTGTCATCGTTTGGCCATGTTGAGGAGGAATACCAGCCGCAATTTCAAATTGAATTCCAATTTAGTTTTGATTCAAGTCAATTCGGTGTAACTTAGGCTGTTTTAGTAGAATTAATGCGGTGTTGTGTTGATGCGAAGAGCAAAATTGCCTTTTGTTGAAATTTCACGAACTTGATAGTGTGAATTGAGAATTTAGATGCATATGAGGTCGAGTTTTTGGTTGAAATTTGGAGTCGTGGAAAGCAGAGAACTGTAATATGTGCCGAGATATCGAATGTGGGAGACAGCTTGGTCATCAACATTTTGACAAAATGTCAAAGACATACAAGTCTCATATCATTTAATTATATGTATACTTCTGTTGCTATATAAATGCATGGAATCGTGGTACCAATTGATCAGGTCATTTTGTCAAAGTGTTGATGACCAAGCTGGTGCCAATTGATCGGGTCAATTGGAAAAGGATATAGATAGATGATGCATGTATCTGCTATTAATAGTAGGTAGTGAGTCAAATGTTACATATATGTATGAGCTTTAGAATACTGTGATTTTCAGCAAGCGACAGAGAGTAAAGGATTTGAGTGGTTTTTACGATTGAGTATCCTAATAATTGATTATTCAACCATCATCTGTGTTCGATTTGCGAGAAAGATTGTATATGAATAAAGCAGCAGTAGCGTCACGAGTCGGCCTGACTAGATTTTGTTATGGCTTTGTCTAACTTAATATTTAGTTGCTTAATGTTTTGGATCATGGACATTTTATTATTTTAGATATGAAAAATGCGTAGTGGAAGCTGGGTATATATTATCCTTAACATTGTTCTTTTTCCTTGGCAAATATAGCATATGTTGTTTTCAACAGCTTTAGTTTAATTTGGTTTTTAATAGCTTTTCAATGACTTTAGTTTCTTTGGCAAATATAGCATCTGAAAGATGCATATGTTCGTTTTTTCTTGATTGAGTTTGTTGTTTCTAAATTTTGTAATACAAATGTAAATGAATGGAGATGAGATTAATGATGATTTTGCTATCAAACTGATTAAACTAGAAAGGAGTAATTGGCCATCTATTTATTGTAAATAGTTTAATCAAGCTATAAAACTATACAATAGTAACTGTGTTTTTGGGATTCAAATCACCTAACTTGGTTCTTTGGACAACTCTGAGAGGACCTGCAGACTGGCTTTTTTCACCTTGAGGCAAATTAAAGCTCCCACTAATAACTTTGATCCTGTAAACAACATTGGGGAAGGCAGTTTTGGTTGTGTCGACAAAGAACTGTAGTTTTCATTTACTATCTTTGGTTATAGGCCTTGATTTCATAATGATTGAAAATTGAATAACCTGTTCAATGCAGGGCATATTATTGGATGGCATTACAATTGCAGTTATAATGAGAAAATCATTTAATTAAACAGCAATGTTCTTTCTTTACTCAGAAATAAAGCAAATTAGAGAAAATGAGAAAGAGAGTGATTTTGGTTTTTGATTAATTAGTCAAACACAAGCTTGGCACTCCGCCTTTGAAAAAATAAATTTTGATATTGTCAGCTTTGTTGTTTCTAATTCAGCTAAGCACTATAAATGATTTGAATTAAGGTGTTTATATATGTATGGGGGATTTTGTGTTTGAGAATCCAGATGATACTTTGCAGTCATGGTACATTGATGGTTATAGTTTATTTGTTGATGGGTAAATCAACTTTTCTATTTCAAAAGTTCAGATTAACTATTTTTGCTGTTTGTTAAGTTTCTTAAACAAGATGGTTTTGATATGGACTGTATGGATAGTGGAAATTGGATACGAGCAAGCAGATTAAGATACAATTTGCAGGACACTATTTCACATTGCATTGTTTAAATAAACTCAACTATTCTTAACATGACAAATTTTTTTTGGCAAACTTCAGTAGTAGTTGTCTTAATAACCATGTGACTTATGTGTTCATGGTTCATTTTAATGTGACTTTTGACTTTTCTAACCTCAATTTGACATTTCACAGGTCTATCCAAATTCATGGACTGCAATTTACGTACCTTTGGACAATGTGGGAATGTGGAATGTGAGATATGAGAATTGGGCCCGACAGTACTTAGGCCAGCAGTTCTATCTTCGTGTATACTTCTGTATAATCACATTTCACCTATTTAATTCTAAGATTCTAAGCACACCAAGCAGCTTTTGACAGAAGATGAAACTTCAGCATTCTCAAGTCTCCAATCACTCTAAGCATCATTTACTAAACACCCAGCCACACATCTCCGTATATTTGCTTTATCGCAAGATTGCAATTACAGTTGGACTTAGAACTTTTGTGGCAAAATATAAGCACTTAATTGATTCAGTAGCATGTGTTTTTGATTAATGTTGACACTATTTTTGGAAGTTGGTTGACTACTCAGCATTTAATGACCATGGTTTCTACTGCCTTTGGCAGAATCAGAAAATGGGACAGTGCCTTGGTTATATCTAGGCTGACCAGTTTACTGTTGCAATCAGAGAAACTTTTGGGAATTTGATGATGTGCTTGAACCTGGTTGTCATTGTTTGTCTTGGTGTTTGGGTAGCGCAGTAGCTGATCATCTCTTTCTACGAGTGCAGCAATTGGATGTTCGCTGAAACAAAGACAAAGGTTTGTTTTTAATTTCTTTTGTACACAAAAGATTGACCTTCTATGCAGAGTAAGCACTGCAAACACACTCTAGGTGCATCTCTTAGTTCTCTCACTAATGTAAAGTCTTTGTGTTGTTTCTCTTAATTGTCCATGTATGTATTTGTCCTGTTTTGGTTTAGTTATTTAAGCTGCTAATGGTTGTTGCTTATTTTTCCCAGGTTCATGTGCTTCCGTCCATTTGGGATCTTTACTTGGGTTTTTTTCTCAGTTGTATTTTTTGACTTTGAGTGAATGATGTTCCAAGCAAAAGCGGAGACAAGAAAAAAACAACCCCGCAGCAACGCGCGGGAATGACAACTAGTAATGTACTGAATTAACAGTCGTATTGAATTCTGAACTAATAGGAGGCACAATGACAGCTGGAAAGGAAAGAAAGCACAAGGGGCAATTTTATTTTTGACAGTATAGCTGTGGATATGATGTGTATCATACAGGAGAACCCTCCCCACCAAATATATAGCTACAATTCTTCCTGCTTTTATACACTTAGGTGGTCAATCAGTATCCCACAGGATTACATGAATATCTAGCCCACCTATTCAGGCAGGGAGTCGTCATCATAAACTCTTTCAAGATGAGACCAACGTTTATGCCCAATCGGATTCTGATGTTATCTTCTCATCATCCTTGATGCCAAGCAGTCCTATGGATGCTCTTATTTCTGTGTAAGCTTGTAAATTTAAGAATCCTTCAGCTTGGTGTATGTATCAGGTTGCAGGCTGTGCACCAGTCCACGGGCGGCCTTCATCTTCAAAATTGCCGACTTTATGGTTGCGGTTTTCTTGTACATAAGCCACTCCAATCCAGATCCCACGAATGAGTAAGATGCTTACAAAGACTAGGCTACCAAGGGTGCAAATGACCTGGATTTTACATAAACACAGATTTAGCAACTTTTTTAAGATACTAAAGTGAAAATTAGATACAGGCATAATTCAAAGGTGACAGAAACAACTGAAATAAGACTTGTAACTGCTGTGTTACTTAATAATCCTTTGTCAGGTATACCACACAAGTGAAAGCGCTCAATTAGAACATCAACTGTAGAGTATTATGACTTGAAAGCTATTAAAGTAACAACGCATACAGGAAATCCCAAGTTCACCACATACCACTTCATTGCACATTGCTTGCAAATACATGACATTCCACACATTTCACATTGCTACATATATCAAGTTCTATATCACTTCACAAGCCACCCCTTAAAATGCACCAGCTAATAGAACCATCAACAATGCAGTGTTCCACTCGATTCTATAGATTCTCCTGAAGGCAGCTTCCTAGTGAGACGTTTTGTGCTGGTAAATAAAAGGATAAAGAACTTCGAGAGAGTGAAAGTGCTTCGGAAAGAGAGATTCCTAGAGATCTATCATTGCAGAGGGTTGATGTTGATTTCCAACATTTGATCTGCATGGTTTTGGAGGTCATGCCACAACCAATATAGGCCTCAATCAGTTCTGATTCAACTAATTGTTTTTGGAGTCACTAGATCATGTGCAGCCGCAACACATAGAACAATAAGTTTGGGTTTCACAAATTCAAGTAAGATATGTCTCTGAGGTTTTAAGATTGGTTTTTCAAGTATGAGTAGATGTAGAAGTTTGTCCTACTCAAATAAGGACGGGACTGATAGATATGTGTATACTCTTGACCCTCAAGACTCTTGAGAGATCATTATGAATAGAAAATCTCTGGTCATTGAATTTCTGAGTTTTTAACAACTAACAAAGTCCTTTATTTTCTTAACTGCAGCTTACCAGTTTAATTACTGTCGATATTTGAGATCTATCCTTGTCAAAGGTTTTCTAAACATAGGAAATGCAGCACTCATCCCAAAACCAAGCTTCTAAAAAAAGCATGAGTCTAGAGCTTATCACTAGAAATTTTCTGCATATAAAAACTGCTGCTCATACTAATTTTGGTATGTCTGAATGTTGGCATGCCTGTATATTCCAGGCTTGGTTATCTATCGCTCTTAGCAGTCACAGCTCACTCATAAACATTGTTATTACACCTATACATTGACAAAGAGCTAACTCTTCCCATCTGTATCTGCACTTTTCACAAAGGGTTTAGGGAATCCCTAAGTGTTACAGCTATTAGCATGCCCATTGCAAAACCACAATAAATGTTTGCATTAGCACCACTGACTGCTAAATCATATACTATTGTTTTTTTCCTTTACCATTAATTTGACTTTATATCCAGTAACTTTTAGCGATTCATAGATTATAAAGAACCATGACCTCTGTGGAATCCAGTAACATTTTAGCAATTCATGCTTGAAGAAACAAGACCACTTTCCAAAATTGGTGCCAGTTAAGCACCACATATGGTTTTAACTTTCATGATTTCATTTCCTTTAGATAACTGCACAAAAGTTCAATACAAGCACCAAACATTCTTGTTTAGAGACTCAGTCAGAATCTCATCAGACTCATGATTCACCACAACACTACTAAGCCGCAGTGAACATGTAAATCAAAAACACCCGTTTCAAGTTACTAACTGTATATGCAAATTGAGCACTAAAACTAGCACCTCTCCTCACTTCATCCCCATGACATGAGAGCCTGAACATCCCCACAATCTGACCCATGACTGAAGAGCATGCAAATGATGTTGAGCTCATATGGAATTGAAACCAATAAAACCATCTTCACAACTAAATACATCGAAAATTGTACACACTACCTCAAGAAATGCCTTCAACACCCACAAAAACGCCAGCATTAGCACCCCATTAACAGAAAACCCCACCTACACCAACAATTCAGCTATAAAAATCCGAGCTTTTCCGAAAGAAAAAAAATATATATATCTGATTAACAAGTATACAACGAATGTTTACCAACTTGGTGGGGATTGCAACGGGAAGAACCGATCGGATGGCCCTCCTGGCTCGCTTCGACACCTTCTTAAATACATTCTGAACAAACCTCACTAACAGATCCAAGCTCCTATCTTCCTCATCATCGTCGTCCCCGTCTTCATCGTCTTCATCATCGTCCTCAAAACCATAAGGCCGGTCAATCTCGGAGTTTATGGAGCGGCTCCAATTGCGAGGATCGTCGACGAAGCTATCGGCGCCGCCCTGTGAAATTGGAGACGCAAACAGTAAGCGAACCATCAGAATCGTAGAGACTGAGTGACTGAGAGAGAGAGAGAGAGAGAGTGTGTGTGTGTACCGGAGGGTAATTAGGGTTTCGTCGAGTGGCTTTGGCGCAGTGAAATTGGGGAGTGAATCGTTTGGGTTTGAGAAATGGAGTGAGATTGTGAGGGAGATGAAGCTGTGATTGCTGTGGTGGTTGTGATTGAGGGAAGAGAGAGAGGGTCGGAGGTGAGACCGTCGCCGATAATGGCATGGTGGTGGTGACTGAGAGAGAATTTGAGGAGTCGCTCAACAGTTTAGAGTCAAAAGAGAAGAAGGTGATCTCTTGCGCGCCGCTTTCTATTAATCCTGACCGTTGGTGTTAAATTGCTCCAACACCAACGGATCAGATTACGTGATATAAAGTTCAATGTATGAGTGATTGCTTCTTTTTTAGTTTGGATATATTATGTGACAATGTCTAGGAGTGGTTTTGTTATGAGAAAATAGAAATGAAGATGGTTATCCTCTATTGCCTGCTTCAAAGAAGCTTGGTTCTGGTTTGGTTGCTGAGGCAACTGCTTTGAGGGATGCTTTACATTTAGCTCAGTTCTATAACTTTTCCAATGCCTGGGTGGAAGGAGATTCAAAACTCTTATATTATTGACTGTGTTTTAGCCTTTTGGGGAAACTTTCAGTCCCTTGGAGAATCGAGGCTCTAGTTGCAGACATCAAGGCTTTGGCTTCCTCCTTTTCCTTCCTTTAGTTTCGACACATTTATCGTGAGGCCAACTTTGTTGCAAGCAAGTTAGCAAGTTTTAATCTAAGGGAACAGAGATGTTGCTGTTTGGCATAATCGCCTCCCCCTCTCTGTGTCCCAGGCGTTCCACTTGAATCAGCTAAGTGGGGAAGTAGCTAGAGACTTTGTACGGTAGTTTTGTTTCTGATTGTTGTTTCTTGCATCAAAAAAAAAAAAAAAAAAGGAGGAAAAAAATTACAATCTACCCCTCAATTGCAAAACGACTTATCAAACTATCAAAATGTTATGGTTTAATTTTTTAGGTCTTTGTCATGGGTTTTTGTCCATTTGCTCTAATTCTAGGGTTATTTATCTCATTTATCCCATTAAGTTTTTTTAATTCTCCCTTATCCATAAATACTCTAATAAGGTCTTCCCTAATACTAAATTAAATTTTGTTTTTTATTTTTTTTAAGACTATTTTACCCTCACCCCTTTGTTACATAGAGAGAGAGAGAGGGAGAGAATGAAAAAGAGAGAAGCCATAGGAGACTTCGCCTGAGTCCCGTCACCGGCCGCCGAACTCCCATCACAGACATCTGGACTTCGGTCACTGGCAGCAGGATTCCGGTCACTGGTCGCCGCCCACCGAACTTCTCTGAAAACCTCACCGGAGGTTGTCGGAAAGATTTATTGCCCCCAAATAGACTTTTATTGCTCCCTAATAAACCTTTATTGCCCCCCAATAGACTTTTATTGGGAGGCAATAAAAGTTTATGAAACCTTGCCGGAAGTCCCCAAAGAGGTTGTCAGAGATCTCATATGGGGCCGGAGAGGTTTATTGCCCCCCAATAGACATTTCCGTTGCTGGAATGAGACCTAATCTCCTAAAATTAGACAAATAAAACTTTGATTAAGGAAAAAAAAACAAGGAGATTAAATCAATTCAAAACATATATTGCCCCCCAATAGCCCTTTATTTGCCCCTCCCCCCCCCCCCCCCCCCCCGGGACAAAACTTTTTCTTTCCTTCTCGGACTTCTGCCACAGTTTATTGAAAAAAAAAGTGTTTTTAGTATCTATTATTGAAAAGTTTACATTCGAACTATTCATTCACATGTCCAAAGAAAAGAACTTCTAGCAAACAAAGTAGATCAGAGACGTTCACATCCTTATCCTTATAAGAACATTCTCAGTCGTCTGCAATGATACACCAATAAAAATCAAAAGAGAAGTCCAACTTGTATAGAAAATTAATAACCCTGGCACTGTCATTTATTTTTCTAACTCCACTGTAAAATCAAAATTAACAATTAATTGTTTTTGTCTATCAAATTAACACCTCAGTTTACAATGCCTATCAGGAAGCTTTCAGTAGAAAAAAAAAACATAAGCTAGGAAGCTTGTTTGCTTCAAAGAATGACTCCAACCACTCCTTTGGACAAGCAAAGAATACCTTGACACTGAATCCGGCGACGGAAAATAAAAAATTACAGTAGATTTAGGCTGAGATTGAGGAAGGCACAATAGTAGTCAGCAACGGCGGCAACGAAGATGACGTTGACCCAAACGATGAGGAGTTCTCGAGCATCGGCGAATTAGGGACACAGTGAACGTCTGGTTTCTTATTCTTGCAATTAGTCGCCGCATAGGCCGCTATCATCCTCGGGAGGCCTCGTCTGTTCGACTCCGACGAGTGAGAGAGAGGAGATGAGAGAGAGAGTGCAGATCAGAGGAGAGATGTCGGCCATGTTGGGAAGAGAGAGAGAGAGAGAGAGAGAGATAGAGGAGATCGGAGGAGAGATGCCGGCCACGTTGGGGAGAGGGAGATCGATCTGTATACCTGAGGGATGAGAGAGAGTGTGTGGACAATGATGTAGTTTATTAATTAGGTTGAGGGTAGAATAGCCATTTTACTTTAAATATGTTTAGTGAGAATAAAAATTTGTTGCTTGGGTAAGTGCAATAATTTTGACTCATTTTGGTTCTTTGGGTCAAGGACCCCTTTATTACATGTTAGAATATAAGTTTTATGTGCTTTTGACTTGTGACTTTATATAGTCAACACTATGTCTTTCCCTTAATTTTTTTTCTACTATCAATGCTTTCTTGTTATTAATCGGTATTCTCAAAATTTTGATTTGTCACATGTTAGAATATAAGCTTCATGCATGTGCTTTTGACTTGTGACTTTATATAGTCAACACTATTTCTTCTACTATCAACGTTTTCTTGTTATTAATCGGTAGTCTCAAAATTTTATGTTTTGTATCAAAAACTACCAAAAAAAAAAACCATGATTTCAAGTTATTGCTCACATGCATCAAACATCATATTAGAGATGAAACGTTCATGTAGTTTGATTTGTAACATCAATAAACTTTTAAGTGTTACGATAGTTGACCAAATAATTACAATCATAATAAAATTAGTAAAGTGATAAATATAGTTTACTCCCTTTTTTTTTGGCTATTTTAAGGGATGGACCGTTCCTTCTTTCAGAACCTTCCTTTACAAAAACCTTCTGCTACAAGTCTTTTCTCACCAAGTGTTTCGAGTTCTGCAAGCCACATTTTCATCAGGATTTATCCCCTATTGGACCTATTTTTTGATCCCATTTAGACCCACTTTTTGATAATATATCAATATCTCGACCCTTCAGTTTTTAGATCCTAATGTATAGACCACTTCTGCAAATTTTCAACCAAATTGATGATCGTTAATGTATCAAACTAGATTAAACCACTGGACGAACCGAATTTGTCCAACTTGAACCGTTCATGCTTATAATTGTAAATCGCAGTTATGAATGCCTTAATGATTATCAATTTAGCTGAAAATTTGTAGAGATGATCTATTCATATGGATCTAAAAGTTGAACGGTCGAGATGTTGATATAATATCAAAAAGTGGGTCTAATAAGTGATCCTTTAGAACATAATATCATCATAGAGACGGCTGCAAAAATCATCATATCATCATTGAACTTTGTCCATGATTTGTCTTCATGCTTACATAATGCAAGCCCTCCATGACATGCCATGTAATACCCCGAAAAATTTAAATTAAATTCCGTGGATTTTTAGAAATGATTTCACGATAGTGGGAGCGAGTACGAGGCTTGGAGAAGTTGTGGAATTAGTTCGAACGATTTAATTTTCGAAAACGAACGTTATTTAGGGGCTTGCGAAAGTTGACTTTTTATATGTTCAAAATTTGGGAAAACTTCCTTCATGAAAGTTGTAGAGCTTGTCGATACGATCTCGTGCATATGTGGAACGCAATATTCGGAGTTCGTATGAATAAGTTATGAATATTTGAAAATTGAGATTTTTCTATAAATAGGTGAAAAATCCGAATTATTTCATTAAGGACGAAATTTTCTCATTTTTGCGTTTTGGTCCCCCGGAATTCTACGTTCTCTCTCTTCAAAATTGCCGGAACACGACCGACCCGACTCGACTTTTTCCGCCGCCTCCGGCGTCCTCCGGCCCAGGACCCGGCGCCTCCTGAGCTCGCCGCCGCACGCCCATTGGCCCCATGGTGTTGTTTGGACTCAAAATAAACATTTTGGCCTGACAAGGCATGTGTTGGGGAAATTGAGCCAATGTCAGTGGCTCAAGCTATATATTGTCGACAAGCTCGAAATATATATTTAGAGGCTAAATAAAGCCTACTATGGAAGTATGACAAGTCAACTTTAGCATATTTTCCTACTTCGGCTAGAAAAAACCGAGCTAGACAAGGAAGGAGGGGTGGCAGACTTACCAAATGAAATCGAAATGTGCTGAAACTTTCCAGATCCATTCTAGACAGCCCAAGGATCATTTCTTATGAAGAGTACAAGAGTTGTTTTTGAGTGGAAGGCCTTCAAACAATCAGCCCAATTTTCTACAGAAGCAAAACTGGAAAACTGGACCTGTAAGAGGTCCAGCAGCATTTTCGGCCCAACCACATGGAATAAAAATCTGAAATTTTACCAGGGTGATCTACACTCATAGTGGAACATTTTTTATGAAGAAGTCGAAAGCTCATTCTGAAGTCTTGTTGGAGAAATAATTGAAGGAATAAAGGGGCAGAAACTGACCTAAAACCAGCTCAATATTCACATGTTCATGTTTCCTACCCACATGAAGAAAGCTAGATGCTTTTCTTCTTTTCCTTGGATATATTTTTCAAGACAATCTCTTTAATAGATCATCATCACTTCCATGTTGTTGCACCTTCATGCCTTGCTTTCATTTCATCATTTCTCTATCTTTTCCATATTTTACAAATCACTTTCATATTCCACTTTCATTATTTTTCTTCCACTCATCATTTCACTCTTCTTTTTCTTCCCTATATAAACACCTTCTCTTCTCATTCTAAATCACACATTCACATTCAACAACAACATCTCTAAGATGATCTAAGTTCTCTCTAGAGCAAACCTCTCTAAGAGCAACTCCTCTCCCTCTCCTTCTCTTTCTCTTAGCGGTGATCTCACTCCTAGTCCTAGTCTTCTCAGAAGCCGACTTTCAGTGCCACCAAACCCTCTGTCAACGTGCTTCGGTCCTAGTCTCCTCGGGAGCCGACGGTAGTGCCGCGACCACAACGGTTACAGAACCAGCCAAGCAAGGGTAACGCCCTAGCAACCCAGCCAAGCTAAAGTCACGCTTTAGCAAGTTCTCCTCACTTCCCGGTGGTTCTCGCTCTGCTCGATCTACAACATCGAGTATCGATTTGGTGATTTTCAAGAAGCTCAGCAAAAGTCCTCGCCACGATGCACAAAGAATCCCACGACGAGGTTGGTGCTCTCCTCGTCCACAATCGCTCAACAGAAGTCAGGTCAAGGGACACCCCCGACGACCGCACCCGAACGGTGCTGGCACGCCCGCGCAGAAAAGAGACTGTTGACCAGCTGCAACAAAATTGGAGCCAAACATTTTGGCACGCCCAGTGGGACCACATCAGAAGTTTTTTCTCTTGAAGACATTCAACCACCGGCCTTCAAAACAAACATTTTGGCACACCCGGTGGGACAAGGTTAGAATTTTTTCTTTTGAAGACATTCAACCACCGGGCTTCAAAACAAACATTTTGGCACGCCCAGTGGGACTATACTAGAGTCTTTTTTCGTCATCATTGAGATGCCAGGGGAAAATCTTTACCAAAAGAAATTCCTAAAGTGAATTGATGGACAATGTTGCCACCATTGGCGATACCGCCATTAATGATGAGTTTATGCCTATTCCCATCCCAGAGGGGGCAAGCATTGATGAACAGCTCGCGATCATCATGGCCAACATCGAGAGGAATAAAGAAAAGCAAGCCAGAGACATGGCCATTTTGATCGCAAAAACAAAGCAGAGGTTTCGCGATTGGGACCTAGAAATTGAGCAGAACGCTCGAGAAGAGGTCGTTTATGAGACTAACTTGCCTATAGGTGGCAATCAACCTAAGGGTCTCACTGGTGAGTCACAGCCTTACACAGAGGCTGTGCATGGAAAAGGTCATCAACAAGATTGTTCTTCTGACAATACAATTGTCGCTGAACAAATATCTGATTTCTCCACTGATCAAGCCAAATACGTGGCTACTGATCAGATGCATGGGGGCAAGATGGAGCCCATGTTCATTCTGTTGATCACCAAAAGGAATTTCTTAAAAATTCTAATAGCCAAGCGGTGATTAAATATGATCTAGGCGACCTAATTGTTGTTTTTGAGGCTCTTGATCATGAGAATTCAAACCAACAAGTGGTCGTCTATAATGGCCAATCTGTGGCTAATTCTATGCCAACAAAGATACTTGGGGGGCAAGATTACTCCTCCTACGAGCCAAATTGCTTCCAATTCTTCGACGAGAAGTATCTTTGTTCTTTTCCTACAAGCTCTTTTACCCTACAAATTTTGATACATCAGAGCTTGGAATGAAGCATAGATGGCCTCCCCCGTGGTCTTCTAGAGGTTAGCCAAACATGGTGATGCTAGCTTCTTTCTTTCTTTGCTTTTAATTTTCTGTTAATTTTTTCGTTTCTAGTGAATTTGGTAAGGGGTTGTGAATCATAACGGAATAGGTGAAGTCTCTTTTGTTAATATTGGCCTAAACTCCTTATTGGTGCCTAGTTCAGGTCCCTTAAGGTTAAGGGCGGCTTTTATTAACACTTGTTGAACTGTCTTCACACTTATGACCTTTCTTATCTTAGTAAGTATAGCCTATGTGAAATGGTGTCTAGAAAGGGGACAACGTTCATGACAGGTTCTTGAATCCAGAAGTGCGTGCAAATGGGCCTAAACCACTATGTGGGAATAGCTCATGCCAAAATGGATTTTGCCTCTCTTGTTCGCCCTCCCCCACCTGGCCATTTCAGTAAGGTTGCCCAAAGGATTTGAAAGAAAATTTGTGTCTAGGCGACTATACTTGGGCCGCATGTCTAAACCTTGATTCACATTGTCTTATTGAATTCAACTACTTATAAAAAAATAATAATAAAAAATTAGTGCAATCCATAATTACTGAGGAGTCAAAACACTGAGGATTAATTTATTAGCCAGTCTCTTCGCATAAGCCTTCGTGGGAAATTCTAGTGTTCCTACACTCGCGAAGCCCATTCATGAAGGCCTGTTTTTGAGGCCCATAATTGTTTCTTCGCTTTGCCTATCAACACTAGGGGGGCAACACTATACAATACTAAGCCGAGTCAGCGGCTCCGGAAATTTTTTTTTCAGCTTTGCCCTCGCAGGAAAGGCTGAGCTCAAGGGAAATGTGAGAGCCACCACCGTGACCGCCACCTCCATCGGAAGTAGTCTTCATGTTACCAAAGATGTCCTCACCATGCATTGGGAACAGAGGAAGGGTTTCAATCTCCATGTTCATAGATCCATAACCACCATAGTTCCCCTTCTGCCCGTTAAAAGCAATCACACCAGCTGAAGAAGCAGAAGCAGATGCAGAAGATTCGAAGTTAATATACTGATCCTCAGGTTTCCAATTGGTACCATTGTCATCACCAACAATCCCTGATCTTTGCATGGGCACATGAACATCCGAAGTGGACCTTTTCTTCTGCTTCTCTCGAGACCTTTGGTTCACGAACCAATAATAGACGTTCTTGAACTCGATCTTGCCGTACCATTTCAGCTGGAGACAGATCCTCTGAACCTGCTCTATAGTTGGGGACCTAACTCCCTTGTTGTAGAAAAGCTCATTGAGGATTCTTATATGATCTGTAGTGGGAGTCCACCTGCTCCGCCTACAAAGCATGTTAGCACTACTCCCGGCTGCTTTGTTGCTTCCTCCATCCACGGTTAGTTGCTGGGTTTGTGGTTCCATTGGTGATGGATTGAGAGAATGCGAGAATTGAAGAGTGATGATGATGAGTAATTGCTGTTAGAAATATTCGAGTTGATGATATGATTTTGGGATTGGAAATTTGGGTTTATAATGTGGAGGAAGATATAGGCATGCAAATATCCACCCTTGGATGGACGGTCAAAGAGAAGAGTCAAACTAAGTGTCAGTAAAGCGTGATTAAAGTTGCCTTAAATCTCGGAAAAGAATGGATTATTGGTGCGTGGGGAAACCGAACGGTTTCCGAGGAGGTAACTGTTCTTTTCACGAGATTATTTTTCATGACTGTTGTTTTTCAACGAGTGATTAGTGCCTTAAATCTCGAAAAAGAAGGAGTTATTGTCGCTAAGAGTTTTGAGTTGGGAGCCAGCAAGTGGATCCAAAATATACATATGTCCTCAAAAACCTCGCCACGAGGCTCTTTTTGACGCGGAGCATATTTTAAAAGTTCATATTATTTTCAATATACAACTATGGGGGCCTATATTTGGGGCCTTGCAAGACACAATTATTGGCTTCTCACGGATATTTGGATATCAGGATAAGAAAATATTATTGTATTCATAAAGTGGCTTTGCGGCCAAAAGCAATACATTCATTACAAAGCCAAAAGTGGCTAGAATACAAAACAAGAATCTTCGGATTATCTTCTAAATCTTTTCTCAAGTGGAAGCAGCTATGGAATCCAACGTCGGGTTGAGCCGCGCCATTATCTCCTGGAGGGGCAGAGAGTGAAGGAACCAAATATCAGCTTGAGTCTCTGCACCCCCTCTAGCCTTGGTAACCACCATTAGCTGGACGTGAAGTACAGGAACAGCCATTCTGTAGCTTGAACCCATTCCTTCAAAGAGTCCATCCCTTCTCATCCCTCCAAGATTCTATCAAGAAGAGAAAGGGGGAGAAGGAGGTGAGAACCAAAGCCCCTTCCATCTGGAGGGCACAACACAGGCCGGGTCCAGAAGGAAGGAAACAGAGGAGGAAAGACGAACCTCAATTTGGCTTCCCTCCCTTCCCCGATTTGCTCCAAGTGGGGGATCCTAATAAAGATGATCTCGCATGATCGTGGATCTCACACTCGGAGTCCCCTCGTGTTTCTAAACCAATCTGAAGCCTGGCATTGTTGTTACAGACTCCCAGAAGGACGAAACAAGGGTTTGCCTAAGATTACGCCATAAGGCCTAACCCAGGCTTAAGATTACGCCATAAAGCCTAAAATTTAGAGGCTAAAGGTCATTTCATGAGGGGAAGATTTGTGAAGAAGGAGAAAGAGAAGCAAGGACTGAAAGGCCATTTCTTGAATATTCCAGAAAAATTGTTGTGAGTATTCCCTTCCCGAAATACAACTATTTATAGGGAATTCAGGCAAATCCCCACCCTTGAATGAAGCTCTATTTCAAAACTGATGTCAATAAATCGAGATTAGTGATTCTAAATCTCGGGAAAAAAGGGACTAGCAGCATGTGAGGAGCGATTTTTGAGGAGTTAGCTATTATTAGAGGAATAATAGCATGTGGGGAAACCGAACGGTTTTCAAGGAAGTAACTGTTCTTTTCACGAGATTATTTTTTCACGACCGTTGTTTTTCAACGAGTGATTAATGCCTTAAATCTCGGAAAAGAAGGGATTAACAGCATGTGAGGAGACCGAACGGTTTTCGAGGGGGCCTACAGAGATTGGCCCGCGAATCTCAATCTCAAGCAAAGTTCCTCCACGCGGAGTTCCGCCACAATGGCACCAGCTTCGGCCTGAGTGGCCCATTCTCTGGCACGGACCAGGTTGCGGCCCATTTCTTCAGAAGCAGCCAAAGGTTCATCGAGTTGGGCTTCTTTTGCAGCAGTTGCATTCTCAACAGAGAGTTAGCAAACAAGGCAGATACTTGCTGCTATTCACATGGCGAAGCTACCACCAAGGAAGAGAAAGATCCTCATTCGCGATCAAAAGCAGTCTCCTTCGCATGGGGGGCACGCTAAAGTTTTGATTGCCTACAACCTGCCCAAGTTTCGCTAGATCCATGGGGGGCAATAAAGTTGGCAAAGGAAGCGTCAGTTCATGCCAAAGGCAATTCAGTAGTGGCATTCAAGCTTTATGGCCTATTTAGAGGCCTATATGGAAACAGTCAAGCCAATACAAGTGGCTTTGGAACAACGACTTTGAAGCAACGACATTATAAGAGTAGTGTTGATTCAAGACCTCTTCAGTCAAGACGAAGACCTTTGACTTCGAGGTCTGGGGGGCAATGTTTGGACCCAAAATAAACATTTTGGCCTGACAAGGCATGTGTTGGGGAAATTGAGCCAATGTCAGTGGCTCAAGCTATATATTGTCGACAAGCTCGAAATATATATTTAGAGGCTAAATAAAGCCTACTATGGAAGTATGACAAGTCAACTTTAGCATATTTTCCTACTTCGGCTAGAAAAAACCGAGCTAGACAAGGAAGGAGGGGTGGCAGACTTACCAAATGAAATCGAAATGTGCTGAAACTTTCCAGATCCATTCTAGACAGCCCAAGGATCATTTCTTATGAAGAGTACAAGAGTTGTTTTTGAGTGGAAGGCCTTCAAACAATCAGCCCAATTTTCTACAGAAGCAAAACTGGAAAACTGGACCTGTAAGAGGTCCAGCAGCATTTTCGGCCCAACCACATGGAATAAAAATCTGAAATTTTACCAGGGTGATCTAAACTCATAGTGGAACATTTTTTATGAAGAAGTCGAAAGCTCATTCTGAAGTCTTGTTGGAGAAATAATTGAAGGAATAAAGGGGCAGAAACTGACCTAAAACCAGCTCAATATTCACATGTTCATGTTTCCTACCCACATGAAGAAAGCTAGATGCTTTTCTTCTTTTCCTTGGATATATTTTTCAAGACAATCTCTTTAATAGATCATCATCACTTCCATGTTGTTGCACCTTCATGCCTTGCTTTCATTTCATCATTTCTCTATCTTTTCCATATTTTACAAATCACTTTCATATTCCACTTTCATTATTTTTCTTCCACTCATCATTTCACTCTTCTTTTTCTTCCCTATATAAACACCTTCTCTTCTCATTCTAAATCACACATTCACATTCAACAACAACATCTCTAAGATGATCTAAGTTCTCTCTAGAGCAAACCTCTCTAAGAGCAACTCCTCTCCCTCTCCTTCTCTTTCTCTTAGCGGTGATCTCACTCCTAGTCCTAGTCTTCTCAGAAGCCGACTTTCAGTGCCACCAAACCCTCTGTCAACGTGCTTCGGTCCTAGTCTCCTCGGGAGCCGACGGTAGTGCCGCGACCACAACGGTTACAGAACCAGCCAAGCAAGGGTAACGCCCTAGCAACCCAGCCAAGCTAAAGTCACGCTTTAGCAAGTTCTCCTCACTTCCCGGTGGTTCTCGCTCTGCTCGATCTACAACATCGAGTATCGATTTGGTGATTTTCAAGAAGCTCAGCAAAAGTCCTCGCCACGATGCACAAAGAATCCCACGACGAGGTTGGTGCTCTCCTCGTCCACAATCGCTCAACAGAAGTCAGGTCAAGGGACACCCCCGACGACCGCACCCGAACGGTGCTGGCACGCCCGCGCAGAAAAGAGACTGTTGACCAGCTGCAACAAAATTGGAGCCAAACAGGTGTCATCTTGCCCCTCCGTTGCCCCCAGACGTGGATCGAAGAGGCCCCAGCCGTGCACAACCCGACCCGGCTGGAAAACCCTTTTTCCGGCATCCCCTCGGCGATTGGTTGACTTTTTTGGAAACGTCTCCTCCTGCTGATCATCCTCATATCCTCCTTGCATCACGATTTGAAGTGTAGAGCAAAAGTTCAAGCGTTGAAGATTGACGGATCTGATTTGATCTGGAAACGTGATCAGACGGCCAAGATGGATCCAACTTCCAAGCTTGATCTAGGACGATCTAGACCGAATCTCGCTTAGCTCCAGGTATGAAAGTCGATCAACCCTTCATTTTGAACCAGTTTGTAGTTGGTCACTTTGCCATCGGAGGTGGTTGACCCGGCGTTGACCGTCGCCGTTGACCACAGGCTGACCCGCCGCTTGTGGCGGCGCGTCCGGCCTTATTTTTGTGTTCTGCTTTCAGTTTATTCATCTATGCATCGATACGGTCGTTTGAATATATCGTAATGTCATTTTGGAGAAAGTTGATGCATGCTAGGGTTTCGATTTTTACGCATTACTTTCGGTTTACAATCTGTGAAGATCTGACCATCGATTTTGCTTCAAATTTAGATATGTTGATCGTATGACTGTCTCGATGACTTTGTGTGGTCACAGGCGAAGATCCGACCGTTGGATCTTCGTATAATTGTGAAATAGTGATTTGAAAGGCAATTCGTGAGAATCTGACCGTCAGATTTTCGAATAATTTTGTGGAGATGTTTGTAAGGATGATTCAAGAACATCTGACCGTTGGATCTTCGTGATAATTTTGGAGGGTGATCCTAAGGGCGATCTGTGAAGATCCGACCGTTGGATCATCATATAATTTCGATCCGACCGTTGGATCATCATTAATTTAGAATCCGACCGTTGGATTTCCGTATATGTGTGGTTTATGATTGATTTGCTAAGTTAAGATCGTATCTGATTAGGTGATCGACAGATTGATTTGGTGGACAATTTGTGAAATTGTTGTTTGAGCTGTTAAGAAGACGCATCTGGATTAGAGGTGAGTAAAATGCACATGGTTCATTTACGAACCGAAATTTTGTGATTTATATTGAATTGTGAATGTGTGGAAAAATTGTTTTAAGAAAATAAATATTTGTTTTAAATTATATGGACTTGATCGACTACGGTCCATAGGTAAGTAAAATGCATTTAAAATATAAAAATGAATTTCTCGATTTTAAATGCATGTGAACTATAGTTGGTATTAGTGGTCATTCCTGTGAGGGTGACTACGTATATATATATATATTTACGTGAAATATATATTGGATGGTGTGGCATTTGGGAAAGTGTGGAATTGATGTGATTGATTTACAATTACGAGCTTTATTCTTTCAAGAATATAAATCATTGTATATTAGTGAGTTGATTTTGATAAAGAGTAATTGAGTAAAGTGGATGATTGAGTTGTGTGGAATAATTGATTTATAGAGTCGAGTAAAATTATCACATTGATGATTGAAGCAGTCATTCGTAAGGTGAACCTTGGCCCAGGTGACACATTACGATACATTTAGAGCTCTAGTCTGTCTCTCCAAGTCCTATTATTTCTCTCTTTCCATACAGCCCACACTAGGAAGAGAAGCTTATGGAAAGAAGGTTTAGATAAAGAAGCAAAACAGACTTATTAAGTTGCACTAACCATATTATTTTTTGGTTTCTTCACTTATTAAGTGTATTTCATGTACTATTTAATAAATGGTTGTGTAAGATCTCAAGATCGAGGATTCTATCTATAAAGAACTTGAGGTAAACATTTTATTTTTGGTATCGAGAATAAACCTCTTCTTTCAAATTTTTTACACTTGAGCAACTCTAAAATTGGTGTACACGAAAGAGAAGAAGTGAAACCTCGGTCACATGAACAGGCTCCACAACTCGTGTATCGGAAAATTCAAGCCTTGAAAGCAGACAATAACTCAACCGGCTGATGTTTGAGTTTACAACTCATCCCGCTATTGACTTACCAATCAAACTCCACTACTAGAGGTAGATTTTTTTTTGTTTATTTATTGATAATTATAGAAGTAAATAAAAAGAGCAGAAAATAGAAAATAGAAGGGCTATCTCCTCATTAAACTAGAGAATGACAACATTTTATTATAGAACACAATAATAACAGAACAGAAAATACTCAAAATAGAAGGGCTATCTCCACATTAAACTAGAGAATTACCATAAGGTGTCGATTAACATCCAAACTAAAACTAAAAAAAAAAAAAAAACAACGAACATGCTTAAATTAAGCACGTACATTTATTTTAAGTCCCATATATTGGAACATACATATTCCACGGACAAACTTCACAACTTCAAAGATTTTAGAACAGGGACCTCATTTATAGAGTTTTTGTAATACTCTGTATAATATTCTTTCGTGGTAATTGTTCGATAAATGGGTGGATTTTCTTTGCATGTCAACTCTTTAATTGGCTCGTACAGCCTCGACGAATTATGCGACGTCGCAGGTCGGAAAAAACATCCCACAGATACTCTTGGACCTTCTTTCTTTGCCAACACTCTATGATCAACGCTTACGAACTTATCATTTGAGATTATCTGCACTAGAACATGCATTGTCAAAAACAACGAAACAGCTACATGCAATCAATTTGTATACAATTGCCAGAGACATTTTGGTATAGGTCCAAATTCATATATTTTACCCAAACTACAAGAATCTGAGTTGTATAACGAAACTCATACCACTATTTTTTTTTCTTCTTTTCTATTTTATTGTTTTTATATCCAAAGAATCTGAACTACAAAATTTATAATTGAAGATCTACCTATATATGTACATGGTACGGGTAATGAATGTTTAGTAATCACCGAGAAATTAACAGATTAGAGGATTTACTGGATCTATATTAATGGTAAAGAGTGTTTGTTCGAACATATGTACGTATGGATCATAGAGAAAAGCTTGCCTGCATAAAATTTCCAATGTTGACTATTAGAGCTCCAGGCAGAGGAAGAACATCATTCCACTGGTTTTCATGCAAAACCTGAAGTCCACCAATATGATCTTGAAGTAGAATTGTTATGAAAGTGCCATCTGAGTGGTTGGCTGTGCCAATTGTGAGCTCAGGCTCAGGACATGGAGGATAGTAGTGACTAGCAATAAGATGCTCTTTTTCGCAATCCAAACTGATAAGATGGTCAGGTTTGAGTCCAAGTGCTTGAGATAGCAATTCAAACAAAGTGACACCTAATTTGTGTACTTGACTATTATACTCCATAGTTATATCCCTGAAATGAGATAAAGAACACGTTAATTAATTGAATCACGTACATGCACATGCAGATGCCTGATCATATATGGATCATATATATATACCTGCAAACCAGAGGCAATTCTTGGGGATCAAGAGGCTCGGGAGCCATGTCACAAAACATGCTGTCCCTCCAAGCAGCAAACTTTGACTCGTACAAATTATAGCTACTAAAGTATTTGACCTTCCTCTTGGGATCCCTAGTATAGTACTCAGCCTTCACCTCCCTTGGCAGCTCATGAAACCTACGCGTCGCCTCGAGCATCTCCTCCAACACTGTCTTGGGTATCCCATGGTTAACCACATAAAAGAATCCCACACTCTCTGCAGCCCGCCGGATATCTTGGATCACCTTAGCAGGCCTTCCTGCAGCGACAACATCACCAAGGTCCACAACTGGAATACTGAATTGGTGTTGGCCAGTTGGAGTACAGAAACTTGGGATGTCCTCGGCTGAGGGATCTTCTGGCTTGCAAATGAAAATGGACGGGACTTTGGTGATTCCATCATCGACAAGACCTTTGACCCCAGCTTTGGATTCGTCAAAGGCCTTTAGCTGTCGCAGACGCTCCTCAGTATTGGCCATTTTGTTGTACGTAAGAAATCTGATTACCTCAATATGCAGAAGCTCTTATTTATAGCACTGAAGTACGTACTGCATGCATCTAGAAACCCCCCAACATTTTCCCAAACTCATGTAATTGACTAGAGAACTAGAAGGAAAGTTCAATTAAGCAATTGACTATAGTAGATCCTTCCAAGGAATAAGTAAATAATTACATGCATCCACAGAGAAAGATAATTAACGTCGATGACTTTGTTTCTCTTAGTTGCCATTGATAAGTCATAAGCTGTAAAGTTGTAGTTCCATCCCAATTAAGCCATAGCAGATGAGTTCTTTGTTCTCTAATAATTAATTTTTCTTTGCGGCTTTTTACTGACCGAAAAGAAGAAAATTTATTTGCTTTCACTATATAATATTCTTGCTTTTTGTTTCTTGCGAGTGAGTGAGTGGCGTCATTGGTTGGTAAACTTATCACCCATTGTGTCTGGTCTTTGATGTGTTAGGGTCTAAGAGCATTTCCACCGGTGCTCTCTTGACCGGCTGCCAGATAAGCAATTCCACGTGTTGACTGGGCAAGGAGAAAAAGGAGCATCCACCGGCCCAAATATACCTAGGTAAGGTTTGGCTTTCTCTGCCCAAGGACAAAAAAATGGGCAAGTCGATGCCATTTTTCTTGCCCAAGCATGGCCGGCTGCCAGCTCGGCCCAAAGCTATCGTGGCTGACGTCATCAGGCTTCGGTGGGATCATGGACGCTCTGCAGGCGCGCGTGCTGGCGAGATTCTCGTCTTCTAGCGCCGAAACGTGGCTGGCGCGTGTTGAAGCGCCATTTTGTCGCGAAGCGACAATTAACTTTGCATTGTGGGCGCACGTGGCTCACAACCGTTGGCTTGTTTGGGAATTTGAACCCAACGGTCAACACATCTGGACCGTGGATTGAATAATGTGGTGCAAATTGAGCACCCATTTTGAGTTACTAACTGTCTATGCAAATTGAGCACTAAAACTAGCACCTCTCCTCACTTCATACCGATGACTTGAGAGCCTAAACATCCCCACAATCTGACCCATAACTGAAGAGCATGCACATGATGTTGAGATCATCATATGGAAATGAAATCAGTAAAAGCATCTTAACAACCAAATACATAGAAAATTGAATGCATTACCTCAAGAAATGCCTTCAACACCCACAAAAACGCCAGAATTAGCACCCCATTAACAGAAAACCCCACCTACACCAACAATTCAGCTATAAAAATCCTAGCTTTTCCGAAAAAAAAAAAAAAAGAAGAAAAATTTCTGATTAACAAGTATACAATGAATGTTTACCAACTTGGTGGGGATTGCAACGGGAAGAACCGATCGGACGGCCCTCCTGGCTCGCTTCGACACCTTCTTAAATACATTCTGAACAAACCTCACTAACAGATCCAAGCTCCTATCTTCCTCATCATCGTCGTCTCCGTCTTCCTCGTCTTCATCGTCGTCCTCGAAACCATAGGGCCGGTCAATCTCGGAGTTTATGGAGCGGCTCCAGTTGCGAGGATCGTCAACGAAGCTATCGGCGCCGCCCTGTGAAATTGGAGACGCAAACAGTTAGCAAACCATCAGAATCGTAGAGAGAGAGAGAGAGAGAGAGAGAGAGTACCGGAGGGTAATTAGGGTTTCGTCGAGTGGCTTTGGCGCAGTGAAATTGGGGAGTGAATCGTTTGTGTTTGGGCCCAAAATGAGCATTTTGGCCTGACATGGCACGTCTTGGAGAAATTGAGCCAATGTCAGTGGCTCAAGCTATATATTTTCGACAAGTTCGAAATATATATTTAGAGGCTAAATAAAGCCTACTATGGAAGCATGAAAAGTCAACTATAGCACATTTTCCTACTTCGGCTAGGAGAAACCGAGCTAAACAGAAGGAGCGGCCGCCTGACCAAATGAACTCTAAATGAGCTGAAAATCTGCAGATCTATTCTAGACAGCCCAAGGATCATTTCTTATGAAAACTTCCAGAGCTAGTTTTGAGTGGAATGCCTCAAAACAATCAATCCAATTTTCTGCAGAAGCAAAACTGAAAAACTGGACCTGTAAGAGGCCCAGCAGTATTTCCGGCCAAACCACATGGAAATAAATTCTGAAATTTTACCACAATAATCTACATTCATGGTGGATCATTTCATATGAAGAAATCGAAGGTTGAATCTGAGTTCTTAGTGGAGATAAAAATTGAAGGATAAGGGAGCAGAAAATGACTTAAACCTAACAAATTCCATTAAGTGTTTAAGTATTCAAACCTAACATTCCATTAATGTTTAAGTGCTAAAACCTAACCCATTATGAGTTGTTTAAGGCCAAATAGTGTTGCTTGGTAGCCTATATATAGAGGCTACAACAAGTATCAAAAGACAACAACACAATTCAACAAACATCTCTAAGATGATCTAAGTTCTCTCTAGAGCAACCTCTCTAAGAGCAACTCCTCTCCTATTCTCTTTCTCTTACCGGTGATCACACTCCTAGTCCTAGTCTTCTCAGAAGCCAACTTTCAGTGCCACCAAACCCTCTGTCAACGTACTTCGGTCCTAGTCTCCTCGGGAGCCGATTGTAGTACCACGACCACAACGGTTACGGAACCAGCCAAGCAAGGGTAACGCCCTCGTAAACCAGCCAAGCTAAAGTCACGCTTTAGCAAGTTCTCTCTACTTCCCAGTGGTTCTCGCTCTGCTCGATCTACAACATCGAGTATCGATTGTGATTTTCAAGGAGTGATTTTACAAGATGAATCTGCTTCTATAGGTTTTGTTATGAGAAAATAGAAATGAAGATGGTTATCCTCTATTGCCTGCTTCAAAGAAGCTTGGTTCTGGTTGGGTTGCTGAGGCAACTGCTTTGAGGGATGCTTTACATTTAGCTCAGTTCTATAACTTTTCCAATGCCTGGGTGGAAGGAGATTCAAAACTCTTATATTATTGACTGTGTTTTAGCCTTTTGGGGAAACTTTCAGTCCCTTGGAGAATCGAGGCTCTAGTTGCAGACATCAAAGCTTTGGCTTCCTCCTTTTCCTTCCTTTAGTTTCGACACATTTATCGTGAGGCCAACTTTGTTGCAAACAAGTTAGCAAGTTTTAATCTAAGGGAACAGAGATGTTGCTGTTTGGCATAATCGCCTCCCCCTCTCTGTGTCCCAGGCGTTCCACTTGAATCAGCTAAGTGGGGAAGTAGCTAGAGACTTTGTACTGTAGTTTTGTTTCTGATTGTTGTTTCTTGCATCAAAAAAAAAAAAAAAAAAGGAGGAAAAAAATTACAATCTACCCCTCAATTGCAAAACGACTTATCAAACTATCAAAATGTTATGGTTTAATTTTTTAGGTCTTTGTCATGGGTTTTTGTCCATTTGCTCTAATTCTAGGGTTATTTATCCCATTTATCCCATTAAGTTTTTTTAATTCTCCCTTATCCATAAAGACTCTAATAAGATCTTCCCTAATACTAAATTAAATTTTGTTTTTTATTTTTTTTAAGACTATTTTACCCTCACCCCTTTGTTACATAGAGAGAGAGAGAGGGGGAGAGAATGAAAAAGAGAGAAGCCATAGGAGACTTCTCCTGAGTCCCGTCACCGGCCGCCGGACTCCCATCACAAACATCTGGACTCCGGTCACTGGCAGCAGGATTCCGGTCACTAGTCTCCGCCCACCGAACTTCGCTAAAAACCTTGCCGGAGGTCGTCGGAAATCTCATAGGTCGCCGGAAAGATTTATTGCCCCCAAATAGACTTTTATTGCTCCTTAATAAACCTTTATTGCCCCCCAATAGACTTTTATTGGGAGGCAATAAAAGTTTATGAAAGGCACAATAGTAGTCAGCAACGGCGGCAGCGAAGATGACGTTGACCCAAACGATGAGGAGTTCTCGAGCATCGGCGAATTAGGGACAGAGTGAACGTCTGGTTTCTTATTCTTGCAATTTGTCGCCGCAGAGGCCGCTATCATCCTCGGGAGGCCTCGTCTGTTTGACTCCGACGAGTGAGAGAGAGGAGATGAGAGAGAGAGTGCAGATCAGAGGAGAGATGTTGGCCATGTTAGGAAGAGAGAGAGAGAGAGAGATAGAGGAGATCGGAGGAGAGATGCCGGCCACGTTGGGGAGAGGGAGATCGATCTGTATACCTGAGGGATGAGAGAGAGTGTGTGCACAATGATGTAGTTTATTAATTAGGTTGAGGGTAGAATAGCCATTTTACTTTAAATATGTTTAGTGAGAATAAAAATTTGTTGCTTGGGTAAGTGCGATAATTTTGACTCATTTTGGTGCTTTGGATCAAGGACCCCTTTATTACATGTTAGAATATAAGCTTTATGTGCTTTTGACTTGTGACTTTATACAGTCAACACTATGTCTTTCCCTTAATTTTTCTTCTACTATCAATGCTTTCTTGTTATTAATCGGTATTCTCAAAATTTTGATTTGTCACATGTTAGAATATAAGCTTCATGCATGTGCTTTTGACTTGTGACTTTATATAGTCAACACTATTTCTTCTACTATCAACGTTTTCTTGTTATTAATCGGTAGTCTCAAAATTTTATGTTTTGTATCAAAAACTACCAAAAAAAAAACCATGATTTCAAGTTATTGCTCACATGCATCAAACATCATATTAGAGATTGTTGGGGTAGATTTGTACAGAGGCTGTTAGGATTGCTTGATTAGGTTGCATCTCCTCTGTTTACCCCTTCTGAGTTCAGGAACTGGGTCCAAAGCTTCAAGAAGCTTTGTAGCGTCTTTCCTTATTCCCCGCAGTAAGGTTGGCCAGCTGCGGTGACATGCTTCTGGTGATGGTGAGGTAGAAACTTCCTATAGCTTTGATAGATGAACTAGAAATATATAAAACGGCTTGCAAGAAGGCATGTAGCGTGGGAGCTGGAAGCACATGAGTTGCAAAAGGTGAGAGCTTTACTGCGGTGAAAGGTTTGCTGCAGTGAGAGGTTTGCTGCGTATCATCTACTGCAGTGATGAAGGAATGGATTTTTAGGGATGGATTCTGGGTTTAAAGGTCGTGTAAGGCTTTGAATTGGTTTTGGGTTGGAGGCTGAATGATTGGCTTGTTGCTTGAGGCTTGCTTGTGGGATGTACTCCCTGGAGGTCTCTCTATGAGGTTTCTCCCTATGAGGTTTCTCCCCCTTGGCTTAGAGCGAGAGGCCTTAATTTATAGGCAAAAGGAAAGTGGAATAGTACAGGGACTGAAAATTATAATTACTAAAAACAAGGCTGGGTTTGCGTGTCGTGCCCTTTGCTACATTTCTTAAAGCAAGGAATGTGTCTGCATAATGTACCACTACTGCAGTGATGATGGATTATGTATTTCTTTATGGGAAAGGACGCAACCCTCTTTTGGATGGCCCCGCTTCTAGGCTAGTGGAGACAAATAATAAGGGGTTTTGCTTGTTGTTTGATGTTAGTATAGAATAAGATAACAACTGCAGGGTAAAAGAAGTATTCACGTTTGTATTGCTGAAAAGACTATTGGGTAGATAATTGTGTTTAAGCTTATGGGTTTGGATTCTCTCATCTTTGCATGCCCATGTAAGGATTCAAATTGTCGAGCCTGGATTTTGGTCCCCAAGTCCAAAATCTCCAACAACCGAAATCGATAATGGGCCTCATGTACTTCTGTAACCTTCCACACCACACCCAATCTTGTAAGCCCCAAAAGCATGATTGCGGCTTGGGTCCACGTGCGTGGCATGACACTTACTAAAGTATAACGGAAAGTGAATTAGAATATCGAGAGTTCTTTCTAGCATAATGGGCTTTAAGCTATTAAAGCCCATAATGTGTAGTTTTGCATATCTATATTTTTGTATTGTGCCTCAAATATTTATTGGGCATGAATATTGATTTTTTGGGTATCAACAGAGATGAAACGTTCATGTAGTTTGATTTGTAACATCAATAAACTTTTAAGTGTTACGATAGTTGACCAAATAATTACAATCATAATAAAATTAGTAAAGTGATAAATATAGTTTACTCCCTTTTTTTTTGGCTATTTTAAGGGATGGACCGTTCCTTCTTTCAGAACCTTCCTTTACAAAAACCTTCTGCTACAAGTCTTTTCTCACCAAGTGTTTCGAGTTCTGCAAGCCACATTTTCATCAGGATTTATCCCCTATTGGACCTATTTTTTGATCCCATTTAGACCCACTTTTTGATAATATATCAATATCTCGACCCTTCAGTTTTTAGATCCTAATGTATAGACCACTTCTGCAAATTTTCAACCAAATTGATGATCGTTAATGTATCAAACTAGATTAAACCACTGGACGAACCGAATTTGTCCAACTTGAACCGTTCATGCTTATAATTGTAAATCGCAGTTATGAATGCCTTAATGATTATCAATTTAGCTGAAAATTTGTAGAGATGATCTATTCATATGGATCTAAAAGTTGAACGGTCGAGATGTTGATATAATATCAAAAAGTGGGTCTAATAAGTGATCTGTTAGAACATAATATCATCATAGAGATGGCTGCAAAAATCATCATATCATCATTGAACTTTGTCCATGATTTGTCTTCATGCTTACATAATGCAAGCCCTCCATGACATGCCATGTAATACCCCGAAAAATCAGAATTAAATTCCGTGGATTTTTAGAAATGATTTCACGATAGTGGGAGCGAGTACGAGGCTTGGAGAAGTTGTGGAATTAGTTCGAACGATTTAATTTTCGAAAACGAACTTTATTTAGGGGCTCGCGAAAGTTGACTTTTTATATGTTCAAAATTTTGGAAAACTTCCTTCATGAAAGTTGTAGAGCTTGTCGATACAATCTCGTGCATATGTGGAACGCAATATTCGGAGTTCGTATGAATAAGTTATGAATATTTGAAAATTGAGATTTTTTTATAAATAGGTGAAAAATCCGAATTATTTCATTAAGGACGAAATTTTCTCATTTTTGCGTTTTGGTCCCCCGGAATTCTCCGTTCTCTCTCTTCAGAATTGCCGGAACCCGACCGACCCGACCCGACTTTTTCCGCCGCCTCCGGCGTCCTCCGGCACAGGACCCGGCGCCTCCCGAGCTAGCCGCCGCACGACCATTGGCCCCATGGTGTCATCTTGCCCCGCCGTTTCCCCCAGACGTGGATCGAAGAGGCCCCAGCAGTGCACAACCCGACCCGGCTGGAAAATCCTTTTTCCGGCATCCCCTCGGCGATTGGTTGACTTTTTTGGAAACGTCTCCTCCTGCTGATCATCCTCATATCCTCCTTGCATCACGATTTGAAGTGTAGAGCAAAAGATCAAGCGTTGAAGATTGACGGCTCTGATTTGATCTAGAAACGTGATCAGACGGCCAAGATGGATCCAACTTCCAAGCTTGATCTAGGACGATCTAGACCGAATCTCGCTTAGCTCCAGGTATGAAAGTCGATCAACCCTTCATTTTGAACCAGTTTGTAGTTGGTCACTTTGCCATCGGAGGTGGTTGACCCGGCGTTGACCGTCGCCGTTGACCACAGGCTGACCCGCCGCCACACTTATTTTTGTGTTCTGCTTTCAGTTTATTCATCTATGCATCGATACGGTCGTTTGAATATATCGTAATGTCATTTTGGAGAAAGTTGATGCATGCTAGGGTTTCAATTTTTACGCATTACTTTCGGTTTACAATCTGTGAAGATCTGACCATCGATTTTGGTTCAAATTTAGATATGTTGATCGTATGACTGTCCCGATGACTTTATGTGGTCACGGGCGAAGATCCGATCGTTGGATCTTCGTATAATTGTGTAATAGTGATTTGAAAGGCAATTCGTGAGAATCTGACCGTCGGATTTTCGAATAATTTTGTGGAGATGTTTGTAAGGATGATTCAAGAAGATCTGACCGTTAGATCTTCGTGATAATTTTGGAGGGTGATCCTAAGGGCGATCTGTGAAGATCCGACCGTTGGATCATCATATAATTTCGATCCGACCGTTGGATCATCATTAATTTAGAATCCGACCGTTGGATTTCCGTATATGTGTGGTTTATGATTGATTTGCTAAGTTAAGATCGTATCTGATTAGGTGATCGACGGATTGATTTGGTGGACAATTTGTGAAATTGTTGTTTGAGCTGTTAAGAAGACGCAGCTGGATTAGAGGTGAGTAAAACGCACATGGTTCATTTACGAACCGAAATTTTGTGATTTACATTGAATTGTGAATGTGTGGAAAAATTGTTTTAAGAAAATAAATATTTGTTTTAAATTATATGGACTTGATCGACTACGGTCCATAGGTAAGTAAAATGTATTTAAAATATAAAAATGAATTTCTCGATTTTAAATGCATGTGAACTATAGTTGGTATTAGTGGTCATTCCTGTGAGGGTGACTACGTATATATATATATTTACGTGAAATATATATTGGATGGTGTGGCATTTGGGAAAGTGTGGAATTGATGTGATTGATTTACAATTACGAGCTTTATTCTTTCAAGAATATAAATCATTGTATATTAGTGAGTTGATTTTGATAAAGAGTAATTGAGTAAAGTGGATGATTGAGTTGTGTGGAATAATTGATTTATAGAGTCGAGTAAAATTATCACATTGATGATTGAAGCAGTCATTCGTAAGGTGAACCTTGGCCCAGGTGCCACATTACGATACATTTAGAGCTCTAGTCTGTCTGCCATCATACTGCTTGGGGGATAAACGAGTTATCATATGCCCTTGGGTATGACATACTGCATGGGATGATTAATATAATTAATCATAAGCCCGTGAGTATAACATACTGCATGGGGTGATTAATATAATTAATCATAAGCCCGTGAGTATATATTGAGCAGAGAAAGTTTAGATGTTTTTTTTTAGTATTCATGTTGAGACGTGAGTTGATTGATGCTTGAAGTGACGTTGTGCACTTCAATTATTATGCTAAGAGATACTTAAATTGAATTGATACTTTAAAATTGTGCAATTACTTGTTTACTCATACGGGCTGTCAAAAACTTACCGGGTTTGTGTTGTTGCAATCCCGGTACACTATTCAAATTGTGTAGCGGGTAATCCTACAGGACAGGAGAATCAGGGTGGTGATCGTGCGGTTAGAGCATTTGTTATAGTTTTACAGCAATTGTAATAGTGAGGTGAGTTAAGCTCTTTTGAGCCTTACAATTTGATTTGGTGAGAGTGTGCTGTAATAAATAACTTGAGGATTTGGTTTATTGTAATATTGAGAGGTGTGAAGTGTGGTTGTTTGTGAGAAAAAAATTCAGGACGTTATTTGTAATTGTTATTATTAATGTTTCGGATTTGAATTTGTTATTCGAAATTCGGGGCGTGACATGCCATTACCACAAAAAAAGTAATTGCTGGTAAATGGATAGGAAGAAACGATACCTTTAGAAATATGGTAACTTTGAAGAGTCTGAATGCCTGGAATTTCAATGCTACCTCTTGAAATCGGATTAAAAGATGTGCCATCGAATATAAATTTTGAAAGTGCAATTGATACTGTCTTCTTTACAATGCACATTCTAATTGAGTTTATAAATAGTTTTTTCATCAACACATGATGCTTTTATTACCAAAATGTCATAGCATTCTAGAGATAAAGTAATAAAAATATCATCATAGAGGTGGCTGAGAGCATGCATTGAACTTTGTCCATGATTTGTCTTCATGCTTACATAATGCAAGCCCTCCAGGACATGCCATTACTACAAAAAAGTAATTGCTGGTAAATGGATTGGAAGAAACAATACCTTTAGAAATATGGTAACTTTGAAGAGTCTAAATGCTTGGAAGTTCAATGCTACCTCTTGAAATCGGATCAAAAGATGTGCCATTGAATATAAATTTTGAAAGTGAAATTGATACTGTCTTATTTACATTAATGCACATTCTAAATGAGTTTATAAATAGTTTTTTCATCAACACACGATCCTTTTATTACCAAAATGTCATAGCATTCTAGAGATAAAGTAAAAAAAAATATCATCATAGAGGTGGTTGAGAGCATCATTGAACTTTGTCCATGATTTGTCTTCATGCTTACATAATGGAAGTCCTCCATGACATACCATTACCACAAAAAAATAATTGCTGGTAAATGGATTGGAAGAATCAATACCTTTAGAAATATTGCAACTTTGAAGAGTCTGAGTGCCCGGAAGTTCGATGTTACCTCCTGAAATCGGATTAAAAGATGTGCCATTAAATATAAATTTTGAAAGTGAAATTGATAATGTCTTCTTTACAATTCACATTCTAATCGAGTTTATAAACAATTTTTTCATCAACACATGCATGATGCTTTTATTACCAAAATGTCATAGCATTCTAGAGATAAAGTTACAAAAAAACTAAGGAGGGACTGTGGAATACAAAAGGTAGAGTGCAAATTTAATTCTCCATAAATTTATTCATTAGTCTCTAATAAATCTTTTCAGCTACATTTACATTTTGTTTAAGCACATCTAATAGATAATTAGCTAATATGGTAGAGGACAAATTTGCTACTTTTTTTTTTTTTTTTGAAATAAAATGTCAAATATATTAATCAATGAAGAAGATTACAATCAGATACTAAAGCATCTTGAATAAATAAGGGAGGAATAGTATCCCAACACAGCTGTTGCCCTGAATGCAAGAAGAATGCGCAATAGCATTCCCATCTCTAGAAATATGCCCAAGCATGGCTCCTGGTATAGATGATAGCCCTTCACTAATATCCTTATAGTGTCTTCCATAAGTAGAAGTAATGGACCCTGATCTTTGGTTTACAAAACAAGCTAAGTTCAAAGAATCTGTTTCAAAGTATATAGGTGCTAGGTTTTTTTTTTATTGTACCATACGCACAGCTATCCTCCCTGCTACTGCCTCTATTTGTTCCGGGGAGTAAACATTTTCAATATGCTGAAACATGCCCCCCATACAAGAGCCTTCTGAGTCTCTAATAATAACTCCAACACCACCCATATGAGTTTGTTTTGAGAATGCACCGTCAAAATTGATTTTGAGCCAACCTACAGATGGAGGCTTCCACGTTGCTTTCCTAGTTTCCTGGACACTTGTTTTCGCCCTTTTTTGACCTGATGGAATTGAAAATCATGAAGCCATGCATTGGCTTGAAAGCAGACATCACCAACCGTAGAAAACTTCTCTCTCCAAGTCCTATTATTTCTCTCTTTCCATACAGCCCACACTAGGAAGAGAAGCTCTTATGGAAAGAAGGTTTAGATAAAGAAGCAAAACAGACTTATTAAGTTGCACTAACCATATTATTTTTTGGTTTCTTCACTTATTAAGTGTATTTCATGTACTATTTAATAAATGGTTGTGTAAGATCTCAAGATCGAGGATTCTATCTATAAAGAACTTGGGGTAAACATTTTATTTTTGGTATCGAGAATAAACCTCTTCTTTCAAATTTTTTACACTTGAGCAACTCTAAAATTGGTGTACACGAAAGAGAAGAAGTGAAACCTCGGTCACATGAACAGGCTCCACAACTCGTGTATCGGAAAATTCAAGCCTTGAAAGCAGACAATAACTCAACCGGCTGATGTTTGAGTTTACAACTCATCCCTCTATTGACTTACCAATCAAACTCCACTACTAGAGGTAGATTTTTTTTTTGTTTATTTATTGATAATTATAGAAGTAAATAAAAAGAGCAGAAAATAGAAAATAGAAGGGCTATCTCCTCATTAAACTAGAGAATGACAACATTTTATTATAGAACACAATAATAACAGAACAGAAAATACTCAAAATAGAAGGGCTATCTCCACATTAAACTAGAGAATTACCATAAGGTGTCGATTAACATCCAAACTAAAACTAAAAAAAAAAAAAAAACAACGAACATGCTTAAATTAAGCACGTACATTTATTTTAAGTCCCATATATTGGAACATACATATTCCACGGACAAACTTCACAACTTCAAAGATTTTAGAACAGGGACCTCATTTATAGAGTTTTTGTAATACTCTGTATAATATTCTTTCGTGGTAATTGTTCGATAAATGGGTGGATTTTCTTTGCATGTCAACTCTTTAATTGGCTCGTACAGCCTCGACGAATTATGCGACGTCGCAGGTCGGAAAAAACATCCCACAGATACTCTTGGACCTTCTTTCTTTGCCAACACTCTATGATCAACGCTTACGAACTTATCATTTGAGATTATCTGCACTAGAACATGCATTGTCAAAAACAACGAAACAGCTACATGCAATCAATTTGTATACAATTGCCAGAGACATTTTGGTATAGGTCCAAATTCATATATTTTACCCAAACTACAAGAATCTGAGTTGTATAACGAAACTCATACCACTATTTTTTTTTCTTCTTTTCTATTTTATTGTTTTTATATCCAAAGAATCTGAACTACAAAATTTATAATTGAAGATCTACCTATATATGTACATGGTACGGGTAATGAATGTTTAGTAATCACCGAGAAATTAACAGATTAGAGGATTTACTGGATCTATATTAATGGTAAAGAGTGTTTGTTCGAACATATGTACGTATGGATCATAGAGAAAAGCTTGCCTGCATAAAATTTCCAATGTTGACTATTAGAGCTCCAGGCAGAGGAAGAACATCATTCCACTGGTTTTCATGCAAAACCTGAAGTCCACCAATATGATCTTGAAGTAGAATTGTTATGAAAGTGCCATCTGAGTGGTTGGCTGTGCCAATTGTGAGCTCAGGCTCAGGACATGGAGGATAGTAGTGACTAGCAATAAGATGCTCTTTTTCGCAATCCAAACTGATAAGATGGTCAGGTTTGAGTCCAAGTGCTTGAGATAGCAATTCAAACAAAGTGACACCTAATTTGTGTACTTGACTATTATACTCCATAGTTATATCCCTGAAATGAGATAAAGAACACGTTAATTAATTGAATCACGTACATGCACATGCAGATGCCTGATCATATATGGATCATATATATATACCTGCAAACCAGAGGCAATTCTTGGGGATCAAGAGGCTCGGGAGCCATGTCACAAAACATGCTGTCCCTCCAAGCAGCAAACTTTGACTCGTACAAATTATAGCTACTAAAGTATTTGACCTTCCTCTTGGGATCCCTAGTATAGTACTCAGCCTTCACCTCCCTTGGCAGCTCATGAAACCTACGCGTCGCCTCGAGCATCTCCTCCAACACTGTCTTGGGTATCCCATGGTTAACCACATAAAAGAATCCCACACTCTCTGCAGCCCGCCGGATATCTTGGATCACCTTAGCAGGCCTTCCTGCAGCGACAACATCACCAAGGTCCACAACTGGAATACTGAATTGGTGTTGGCCAGTTGGAGTACAGAAACTTGGGATGTCCTCGGCTGAGGGATCTTCTGGCTTGCAAATGAAAATGGACGGGACTTTGGTGATTCCATCATCGACAAGACCTTTGACCCCAGCTTTGGATTCGTCAAAGGCCTTTAGCTGTCGCAGACGCTCCTCAGTATTGGCCATTTTGTTGTACGTAAGAAATCTGATTACCTCAATATGCAGAAGCTCTTATTTATAGCACTGAAGTACGTACTGCATGCATCTAGAAACCCCCCAACATTTTCCCAAACTCATGTAATTGACTAGAGAACTAGAAGGAAAGTTCAATTAAGCAATTGACTATAGTAGATCCTTCCAAGGAATAAGTAAATAATTACATGCATCCACAGAGAAAGATAATTAACGTCGATGACTTTGTTTCTCTTAGTTGCCATTGATAAGTCATAAGCTGTAAAGTTGTAGTTCCATCCCAATTAAGCCATAGCAGATGAGTTCTTTGTTCTCTAATAATTAATTTTTCTTTGCGGCTTTTTACTGACCGAAAAGAAGAAAATTTATTTGCTTTCACTATATAATATTCTTGCTTTTTGTTTCTTGCGAGTGAGTGAGTGGCGTCATTGGTTGGTAAACTTATCACCCATTGTGTCTGGTCTTTGATGTGTTAGGTTCTAAGAGCATTTCCACCGGTGCTCTCTTGACCGGCTGCCAGATAAGCAATTCCACGTGTTGACTGGGCAAGGAGAAAAAGGAGCATCCACCCGCCCAAATATACCTAGGTAAGGTTTGGCTTTCCCTGCCCAAGGACAAAAAAATGGGCAAGTCAATGCCATTTTTCTTGCCCAAGCATGGCCGGCTGCCAGCTTGGCCCAAACCTATCGTGGCTGACGTCATCAGGCTTCGGTGGGATCATGGACGCTCTGCAGGCGCGCGTGCTGGCGAGATTCTCGTCTTCTAGCGCCGAAAAGTGGCTGGCGCGTGTTGAAGCGCCATTTTGTCGCGTAGCGACAATTAACGTTGCATTGTGGGCGCACGTGGCTCACAACTGTTGGCTTGTTTGGGAATTTGATCGAACCCAACGGTCAACACATCTAGACCGTGGATTGAATAGTGTGGTGCAAATTGAGCACCCATTTTGAGTTACTAACTGTCTATGCAAATTGAGCACTAAAACTAGCACCTCTCCTCACTTCATACCGATGACCTGAGAGCCTAAACATCCCCACAATCTGACCCATAACTGAAGAGCATGCACATGATGTTGAGATCATCATATGGAAATGAAATCAGTAAATTAAAGCATCTTAACAACCAAATACATAGAAAATTGAATGCATTACCTCAAGAAATGCCTTCAACACCCACAAAAACGCCAGCATTAGCACCCCATTAACAGAAAACCCCACCTACACCAACAATTCAGCTATAAAAATCCTAGCTTTTCCGAAAAAAAAAAAAAAAAGAAGAAAAATTTCTGATTAACAAGTATACAATGAATGTTTACCAACTTGGTGGGGATTGCAACGGGAAGAACCGATCGGACGGCCCTCCTGGCTCACTTCGACACCTTCTTAAATACATTCTGAACAAACCTCACTAACAGATCCAAGCTCCTATCTTCCTCATCATCGCCGTCTCCGTCTTCATCGTCTTCATCGTCGTCCTCGAAACCATAGGGCCGGTCAATCTCGGAGTTTATGGAGCGGCTCCAGTTGCGAGGATTGTCGACGAAGCTATCGGCGCCGCCCTGTGAAATTGGAGACGCAAACAGTAAGCGAACCATCAGAATCGTAGAGACTGAGTGACTGAGAGGGAAAGAGAGAGAGAGAGAGAGAGTGTGTGTGTACCGGAGGGTAATTAGGGTTTCGTCGAGTGGCTTTGGCGCAGTGAAATTGGGGAGTGAATCGTTTGGGTTTGAGAAATGGAGTGAGATTGTGAGGGAGATGAAGCTGTGATTGCTGTGGTGGTTGTGATTGAGGGAAGAGAGAGAGGGTCGGAGGTGAGACCGTCGCCGATAATGGCATGGTGGTGGTGACCGAGAGAGAATTTGAGGAGTCGCTGAACAGTTTAGAGTCAAAAGAGAAGAAGGTGATCTCTTGCGCGCCGCTTTCTATTGATCCTGACCGTTGGTGTTAAATTGCTCCAACACCAACGGATCAGATTACGTGATATAAAGTTCAATGTATGAGTGATTGCTTATTTTTTAGTTTGGATATATTATGTGACAATGTCTAGGAGTGATTTTACATGATCAATCTGCTTCTATAGGTTTTGTTATGAGAAAATAGAAATGAAGATGGTTATCCTCTATTGCCTGCTTCAAAGAAGCTTGGTTCTGGTTTGGTTGCTGAGGCAACTGCTTTGAGGGATGCTTTACATTTAGCTCAGTTCTATAACTTTTCCAATGCCTGAGTGGAAGGAGATTCAAAACTTCTATATTATTGACTGTGTTTTAGCCTTTTGGGGAAACTTTCGGTCCCTTGGAGAATCGAGGCTCTAGTTGCAAACATCAAGGCTTTGGCTTCCTCCTTTTCCTTCCTTTGGTTTCGACACATTTATCGTGAGGCCAACTTTGTTGCAAAAAAGTTAGCAAGTTTTAATCTAAGGGAACAGAGATGTTGCTGTTTGGCATAATCGCTTCCCCCTCTCTGTGTCCCAGGTGTTCCACTTGAATCAGCTAAGTGGGGGTTTGTACCGTAGTTTTGTTTCTGATTGTTGTTTGTTGCATCAAAAAAAAAAAAAGGAGGAAAAAAATTACAATCTACCCCTCAATTGCAAAACGACTTATCAAACTATCAAAATGTTACGGTTTAATTTTTTAGGTCTTTGTCATGGGTTTTTGTCCATTTACCCTAATTCTAGGGTTATTTATCCCATTTACCCCATTAAGTTTTTTTAATTCCCCCTTACCTATAAAGACTCTAATAAGGTCTTCCCTAATACTAAATTAAATTTTTGTTTTTTTTGTTTTTTGTTTTTGTAAGACTATTTTACCCTCACCCCTTTGTTACATAGAGAGAGAGAGAGAGAGAGAGAGAGAAAGAAAATGAAAAAGAGAGAAGCCATAGGAGACTTCGCCGGAGTCTTGTCACCGGCCGGTGGTCACCGGACTCCTATCACAGACATCCGAACTCCGGTCACCGGTCGCCGCCCACCGGACTTCTCTGAAAACCTCACCGGAGGTCCCCAAAGAGGTCGTCGGAGATCTCATAGGTCGCTGGAAAGGTTTATTGCCCCCAAATAGACTTTTATTGCTCGCTAATAAACTTTTATTGCCCCCCAATAGACTTTTATTGCCCCCCAATAGACTTTTATTGGGAGGCAATAAAAGTTTATGAAACCTTGCCGGAAGTCCCCAAAGAGGTTGTCAGAGATCTCATATGGGGCCGGAGAGGTTTATTGCCCCCCAATAGACCTTTATTGCCTCCCAATAGACATTTCGGTTGCTGGAATGAGACCCAATCTCCTAAAATTAGACAAATAAAACTTTGGTTTAAGGAAAAAAAAAAACAAGGAGATTACATCAATTCAAAACATTTATTGCCCCCCAATAGCCCTTTATTTGCCCCCCGACAAAACTTTTTCTTTCCTTCTCGGACTTCTGCCACAGTTTATTGAAAAAAAAAGTGTTTTTAGTATTTATTATTGAAAAGTTTACATTCCAACTATTCATTCACATGTCCAAAGAAAAGAACTTCCAGCAAACAAAGTAGATCAGAGACGTTCACGTCCTTATCCTTATAAGAACATTCTCAATCGTCTGCAATGATACACCAATAAAAATCCAAAGAGAAGTCCAACTTGTATAGAAAATTAATAACCTTGGCACTGTCATTTGTTTTTCTAACTCCACTGTAAAATCAAAATTAACAATTAACAATCAATTGTTTTTGTCTATAAAATTAACACCTCGGTTAACAATGCCCATCAGGAAGCTTTCAGTAGAAAAAAAAAACCATCAGGAAGCTTGTTTGCTTCAAAGAATGGCTCCAACCACTCCTTTGGACAAGCAAAGCATACCTTGACACTGAATCCGGCGACGGCAAATAAAAAATTATAGTAGATTTAGGCTGAGACTGAGGAAGGCACAATAGTAGTCGGCAACGGCAGCAGCGAAGACGACGTTGACCCAAATGACGAGGAGTTCTCGAGCATCGGCGAATCAGGGACAGAGTGAACGTCCGGTTTCTTATTCTTGCAATTCGCCGCCGCAGAGGCCGCTGTCATCATCGGGAGGCCTCGTCTGTTCAACTCCGATGAGTGAGAGAGAGGAGAGAGAGAGAGTGCAGATCAGAGGAAAGATGTCGGCCACGTTGGGAAGAGAGAGAGAGATAGAGGAGATCGGAGGAGAGATGCCGACCACGTTGGGGAGAGGGAGATCGATCTGTATACCTGAGGGATGAGAGAGAGTGTGTGGACAATGATGTAGTTTATTAATTAAGTTGAGGGTAGAATAGCCATTTTACTTTAAATCGGTTTAGTGAGAATAAAAATCTGTTGTTTGGGTAAGTGTGATAATTTTGACTCATTTTGGTGCTTTGGGTTAAGGACCCCTTTATTACACGTTAGAATATAAGCTTTATGTGCTTTTGACTTGTGACTTTATATAGTCAACAATATGTCTTTCCCTTAATTTTTCTTCTACTATCAATGCTTTCTTGTTATTAATCGGTATTCTCAAAATTTTGATTTGTCACATGTTTGATTTTGACTTGTCACATGTTAGAATATAAGCTTCATGCATGTGCTTTTGACTTGTGACTTTATATAGTCAACACTATTTCTTCTACTATCAACGTTTTCTTGTTATTAATCGGTAGTCTCAAAATTTTATGTTTTGTATCAAAAACTACAAAAAAAAAAAAAAAAAAAAAACCATGATTTGAAGTTATTGCTCACATGCATCAAACATCATATTAGAGATGAAACGTTCATGTAGTTTGATTTGTAACATCAATAAACTTTTAAGTGTTACGATAGTTGACAAAAGAATTACAATCATAATAAAATTAGTAAAGTGATAAATATAGTTTACTCTATTTTTTTTTTGGCCATTTTAAGGAATGAACCGTTCCTTCTTTCAGAACCTTCCTTTACAAAAACCTTCTGCTACAAGTCTTTTCTCGCCAAGTGTTTCGAGTTCTACAAGCCACATTTTCATCAAGATTTATCACCTATTTGACCTATTTTTCTATCACATTTAGACCTACTTTTTGATAATATATCAACATCTCAACCTTTCAGTTTTTAGATCCTAATGTATAGACCACTTCTGTAAATTTTCAACCAAATTGATGATCGTTAAGGTATCAAACTAGATTAAACCAATGGACGAACCGAATCTATCCAACTTGAACCGTTCATGCTTATAATTGTAAATCGCAGTTATGAATGCCTTAATGATTATCAATTTGGCTGAAAATTTGCAGAGATGATCTATTCATATGGACCTAAAAGTTGAACGGTCGAGATGTTGATATAATATCAAAAAGTGGGTCTAATAAGCAATCATTTAGAACATAATATCATCATAGAGATGGCTGCAAAAATCATCATATCATCAAGGAACTTTGTCCATGATTTGTCTTCATGCTTACATAATGCAAGCCCTCCATGACATGCCATTACCACAATAAAAAAGTAATTGCTGGTAAATGGATTGGAAGAAACGATACCTTTAGAAATATGGTAACTTTGAAGAGTCTGAATGCCTGGAATTTCAATGCTACCTCTTGAAATCGGATTAAAAGATGTGCCATTGAATATAAATTTTGAAAGTGCAATTGATATTGTCTTCTTTACAATGCACATTCTAATTGAATTTATAAATAGTTTTTTCATCAACACATGATGCTTTTATTACCAAAATGTCATAGCATTCTAGAGATAAAGTAACAAAAATATCATCATAGAGGTGGCTGAGAGCATGCATTGAACTTTGTCCATGATTTGTCTTCATGCTTACATAATGCAAGCCCTCCAAGACATGCCATTACTACAAAAAAGTAATTGCTGGTAAATGGATTGGAAGAAACGATACCTTTAGAAATATGGTAACTTTGAAGAGTCTAAATGCTTGGAAGTTCAATGCTACCTCTTGAAATCGGCTTAAAGGATGTGCCATTGAATATAAATTTTGAAAGTGAAATTGATACTGTCTTCTTTACATTAATGCACATTCTAATTGAGTTTATAAATAGTTTTTTCATCAACACATGATCCTTTTATTACCAAAATGTCATAGCATTCTAGAGATAAAGTACAAACAATATCATCATAGAGGTGGCTGAGAGCATCATTGAACTTTGTCCATGATTTGTCTTCATGCTTACATAATGGAAGTCCTCCATGACATACCATTACCACAAAAAAATAATTGCTGGTAAATGGATTGGAAGAATCAATACCTTTAGAAATATAGCAACTTTGAAGAGTCTGAGTGCCCGGAAGTTCAATGTTACCTCCTGAAATCGGATTAAAAGATGTGCCATTAAATATAAATTTTGAAAGTGAAATTGATAATGTCTTCTTTACAATTCACATTATAATCGAGTTTATAAACAGTTTTTTCATCAACACATGATGCTTTTATTACCAAAATGTCATAGCATTCTAGAGATAAAGTAACAAAAAACTAAGGAGGGATTGGGAATGCAAAAGGTAGAGTGCAAATTTAATTCTCCATAAATTTATTCACTAGTCTCTAATAAATCTTTTTTTTTTTTTGAAAGGCTCTAATAAATCTTTTTAGCTACATTTACATTTTGTTCACTACAAGGGAAAAGCCCTTTAGTGACAAACCGGTTTTGTCTCTCATTTAAACAAATTTGTCACCCATTGGTATGGGTGACAAAATCATTTTGTCTCTAATAGTGCGTGACAGATTCTTATTAGTGACAACAAGTAAATTTTGTCACCCAACCATAAGGGCGACAAAATACATTTTGTCACCTATATTTTGTCTCCTAAAATCGTTCACAATTATCGGGAAATCCTAAATGGCGGGAAACTAGATTGGGGAAAACTGAATTCGAAGGCCATTTTTTAAATATTTTAATTCAGTACATATATACTTTTGTATTTATGGTAATTTGAAACATTAACCTAATTGAAATCAAATGATAATCAAATTGAAGCGCTCACTTTTATTCCAAGAAAAAATATATGGAGATGTAGCATTGATTAACCAATATCCAACATCAATATACTAAATAGACAACAACAACATAAACATGTTCACTAAAAGATACTACCAAATCAAAATATTAAAATTGTGGCCTTATAAACTACTTCCTCATCTTCGTGTTCTTCCTCGTCCTTATCCTCAGGCATATCATCATCCATCACCATAATTATATACAGTATAGCCTTGGACAGTAGCAACTTGACCCTCAATCTGCTCCATGTTCCTCGAAAGCTTTTCCATTGTACTTGTCAGCTCAGCAGAAGAGATCTCTGCCTCTAGGATCATAGACCAAACAATGAATTTCTCTGCCCTTCATGACCTCTACCCATATTCGCCAAGATATTTACCTGCATAGGGAGATGAAATTCTATCGAATGAACACAAATATTTTGCATGCAAACAATGAGACAGCTTAAACACAAGTTGTAAGAATGTATCAAAAACCAAAGAACAGAGCTATTAGGCACAATTTTTTGAACATGTACTTACTGTATGGTCTGAATAACTTTTCAGTTTTAATTACAATTCATATACTTCTTCATTTAAGAGGCTACTCTTCGGTTCCAATATATAGAAGCTTTCCTAAAAGATCACAGGAGCACACATTAGTTAAGCAAACATTTTACTGAGACAAGCAATATCATAATAAGAATATTTATGGTATAATGTGCATAAAATATTTTAGCTCCAAATGTAAAGTGACTAGAACATAAAACTTCAAGACATTACTGGACTTTGCAAGAAAGTTATAAGGCCCGGTCCAAGAAAGAAATGATGAAGGAAACTGTACACAACTACGATCGAATGGTCTTGAAATAACATAACCATATAACTAAAAGCAATTCATTTAAGATCCAATTCCATCTTCATAGTACAAGTGATACAATTGGGAATAAACAACAGTAGAACAAGAAGCATACCATAGCAATATGTTTTCCAAATTTTAGTCATAAGAATAAGCTTCACCAAGATGGACCACAAGGTTCCAGTTCATCTTCAACAATCTCTTGACTGCATGCTAAGTTTAAAATTTCTTCCCAGATTGGACTCATAAATAATTAAAGAAAGGACAAGTTGATTGCCGAAACCAAATAAAGCTGAAACACACAATTTAAGTCCTGTCCAGCAGTTGCAGCTATCCAAACTATCAGCCAAAATACACCAACAATAATACTATGAAAATAAGAAGACAGTTCAGCTTGGAAACCAAAAAAGCCACAGCACATGGAGCTAACCATAACCAACAGCATAAAACAGAGCAATGGAAACTTAATCCACTGAAATCTAAGACGTGGCCCAAAATAAGGAAGCAGAATATAAAATGAGAAGGAATGAGTTGATCACTGAAACGGTGAAGCCAATAAAGCCTGGAACAAAAACTATTGTAAATCATCACCACCACAAATCAATATAACTTAGATCATAGTAGGCACTAGGCAGCCAAAAAGGCAAGTAAAAGAAAAAAGTTTGAAAGCAGTGGAAACCAATAAAGCAGAAGCTCTACCCATTCTAATTCCGGACTGCAGCCTCCACCAGCCAAATCCTAAAACACATCAATAAAACCATGATGCATCATGATCCTAATTGAATCAAGAAGATTTGGAGGAATAAAATTATAGAAAGGAGTAACTTGAAAACTGAAACCAATAAACCCGATAACCCAACGAATTGCTATAGACCCCAGCAGCCATCACCATCAAATGAGCCAAATGTAAGGGATCCTTCTGCAAATCCTTGAGCTTGATCAAGATGGGTTTCCACGCCATAGAAACAGTGTAATCACACTCTGAAAACCCAGAAAGAAAACCAAATCAAAATTAGATCTTGAGCCCTAAACAGACCCAAACGAAATCCACCCACACCGAATCAAATTCGCACAATTGACAATACTAAACTATAATCAAAGATCAACACAATCAATGAGCATGAGAGAGGAGAGGAGAGGAGAGACAACTGACGATCACGGCAACATGGAAAATTAGAAATAACGGGCATTCGAGGTTGAGTCGTCAAAGAGCAGGCAGCACTCAGCAGTGTTAGTGGGAGACGTAGTGGAGCGGGCGCGGCAACTGCAAGGCTTTTCCGAAAATTTTCTTTTAATTGTTTTCTCAACACCGAAGAAACCTTACGACGTCGTATCTTTTTGCCAAAATAGAGTTAGCGACAAAAAATTATGCAATTGGAGACACGTCCTATTTGCCTCCCCTATTCCGCTTTCAGTGACAAAAAATAGTTGTCCCCTATGCTAATAATTCGTCACTGAAAAAAGCGGTGAATTATGTTTATATATAGGACAAAAATTTTGGTGACAATATTAGGATTTCGTCGCCCATCAGATGTTTAAGGGACAAAATTTAGGTTTGTCACAAATAATTTTGTCTCTAAAAGGGTTTTTTCTTGTAGTGGTTTAAGCATATCTAATAGAGAATTAGCTAATATGGTAGAGGACAAATTTGCTACTTATTTTTTTTTTGAAATAAAATGTCAAATATATTAATCAATGAAGAAGATTACAATCAGATACTAAAGCATCTTGAATAAGAGCATCTTTAGCAGACTCTCTATTTTAACTCCTTAGCAATTTTGGAGAGCATGTTTAGCTTTTTATATATTTTAGTAGCTGCACCAGACTCCTGGCTCTCTATTATAACATTTAGCTATCTCGCTCCTAAATATAGAGAGCGAGATGAGGCTCTCTATAATTTAAAACATTCCTTTTAAGTTATTTTATGTAATTTATAAATACATTTAAACTATTTAATCTTCATTTAAAAATTAATATAAATTCAAAACTAGTTAAAATAGAGAGCATTGATGCAAACGTATTTCTAAAGTGGCTAGCTAAAATGACTTTTTAGCTACTTTGACTAAAATTTGACTCAAAAATGGCTATCATTGCTAAAAATGCTCTAATTAAATAAGGGAGAAATAGTATCCCAACACAGCTGTTGCCCTGAATGCAAGGCAACCTTAGCTAAAGAATGTGCAATAGCATTCCCATCTCTAGAAATATGCCCAAGCATGGCTCTTGGTATAGATGATAGCCCTTCACTAATATCCTCATAGAGTCTTCCATAAGTAGAAGTAATGGACTCTGATCTTTGGTTTACAAAACAAGCTAAGTTCAAAGAATCCGTCTCAAAGTATATAGGTGCTAGCTTGGTTTTTTTATTGTACCATACGCACAGCTATCCTCCCTGCTACTGCCTCTATCTGTTCCGAGGAGTAAATGATTACACGCATTTTCATGCGCGTAATTATATCTTCAATACTAGAATTAAGCTAATCATCGAGTCAATTAGTATGTAATTAATATATTTTTATTTATTTTGTAGGAAATAAGTGGAATTACGGAAACCGAGAGAAAATGGTGAGAAATTGAGCAAAATGGAGTTTCTAGCAAAAAGATGAAATAGTTGATGCCGATCGATCAATCGTGGTCAATGCCAGTGAAAGAGTGAAATCCAAGACCATAACATTATATGCGATGGTGTCATATAATTACAAAAGTTAAAGTTGGAGCTTAATTAATTAAGTTAATTAATCAAATATTAATTACTTATTTAATTTACAGCCAACTTAATTAAACAATCAACAATTGTTTAATTAAGCATGGCTAGCACGTGCAGCCTCAGTTTCTTTCTACTAGCCACACAAGTGCAAACACGTGGGCATCCTATTCATTCCTCTTATCTTTCTCTCGCACAGTAGCACCGAGACCACCCATATATATTAATTGATCCATTCTCGTTAGGGAGGGACCTAACAGATACCTACAGCGCCGCACCAAAAACAGGCAGTCCTTTGGGCTGCCCTCTTCTCCTCTCACCTTCCACTTCTCCTCCATTTTTCATATTTTCTTTAGTTTTATTTTAGGGATTTGAAGGATTTACTCACCCAAAACTTCAAAGATTCATGAAATATTTCTCCTCTACAAGATTCAAGACTTGGATAATTGTGGGAGTTGTAAATCAAGACTAGTCATGCTAGCTTTTTAGCTATTTGTGACTATTCTTGTTTTCTCCTACACTTCTCTTCTCTTTTGTATTTGAATTTTGTAATTTTGATGTCTATGATTATGGGTTGTGAGTAATTTCCTTGTTGGGGTTTAGGGTTGTGTCCCTAACCCAAATTTTGTGTAAAAGATGTTTAATTTAATATAATGATGCAATTTTCATATGATGGATGCATGTCTAGGAGCTTAGTCAACTCTAGGGTGTGTATTTTGAGCATGTCTAGGACGGAGTTAAAGGCTTGACCCCCTCTAATTCCTAAGCTAGAAACCTTCAATTTCGTATTCGAGGGGTTATAAGCATGGTGATTTACATCCGTTGCGTGATTGCGCGGGCGGGTCGCTTAGTAGTCTAATTCCTCGATCTCTACGCCTCTTGATGTGAATTAGTGACCCTTGAACCGGCTCTAATTCATGCGAAGTGAGTTCCTACGGCCCTTGAACCGGAGTAGGAATACTATGAAAGGGAATTTCGGTCCTTGAGCCTTGAACCGCCTTGGATACGACTACAGCCAAAGTAGGGATTTGCATCTACATTAGATTAGCTTCCGACACATAGAATTTGGGTGAAGGAACCTCCCTAACACCCGACATTCCCATTTATTTGGTTACACTTTTATTAATTTATTTTCATTTTTATTAATTGCTTTACATTTCATTACATTTTGTTAATCTAAAATCAACTCTCAAAATATTGAACTCCAACTCATTGTAAATATTCATCACTAGGCTCTTAGTTTTGATTAGGCTTTGGTAAAAATCAAAGCTGAGCATTGCTAAGGCTTGGTGCCTTAGATTAACATTTTTATTTTTTTTTCTTTTTTTTCTTTTCTTTGTTTTCTAAGTGTCTTTATTTCCGATTACCCAAGGATTGTGGGTTAGCCACTAATCCCCGTGGTATGATAAACTTTGGGCATAATATTTCCCTATCTTGACAATGATACGTACGCTTGCGTAAATGTGTATAAAGTCAGTAAACATTTTCAATATGCTGAAACATGCCCCCCATATAAGAGCCTTCTGAGTCTCTAATAATAACTCCAACACCACCCATATGAGTTTGTTTTGAGAATGCACCGTCAAAATTGATTTTGAGCCAACCTGCAGATGGAGGCTTCCACGTTGCTTTCTTGGACACTTGTTTTGGCCCTTTTTTGACCTGATGGAATTGAAAATCATGAAGCCATGCATTGGCTTGAAAGCAGACATCACCAACCGTAGAAAATTTCTCTCTCCAAGTCCTATTTCTCTCTTTCCATACAGCCCACACTACGAAGAGAAGCTTATGGAAAGAAGGTTTAGATAAAGAAGCAAAACAAACTTATTAAGGTGCACTAACCATATTATTTTTTGGTTTCTTCACTTATTAAGTTGTATTTCATGTACTATTTAATAAATGGTTGTGTAAGATCTCAAGATCGAGGATTCTGCCTATAAAGAACTTGAGGTAAACATTTTATTTTTGGTATCGAGAATAATTAAATCTCTTCTTTCAAATTTTTTACACTTGAGCAACTTTGAAATTGGTGTACACCAAAGAGAAGAAGTGAAACCTCGGTCACATGAATAGGCTCCACAACTCGTGTATCGGAAAATTCAAGCCTTGAAAGCAGACAATAACTCAACTGGCTGATGTTTGAGTTTACAACTCATCCCTCTATTGGCTTACCAATCAAACTCCACTAATAGAGGTAGATTTTTTTTTTGTTTATTTATTGACAATTATAGAAATAAATAAAAAGAGCAGAAAATAGAAAATAGAAGGGCTATCTCCTCATTAAACTAGAGAATGACAACATTTTATTATAGAACACAATAATAACATAACAGAAAATACTCAAAATAGAAGGGCTATCTCCACATTAAACTAGAGAATTGCCATAAGGTGTCGATTAACATCCAAACTAAAACTAAAAAAAAAAAAAAAAGACACAACGAACATGCTTAAAGCACGTACATTTATTTTAAGTACCCATATATTGGAACATACATATTCCACGGACAAACTTCACAACTTCAAAGATTTTAGAACAGGGACCTCATTTATAGAGTTTTTGTAATACTCTGTATAATATTCTTTCGTGGTAATTGTTCGATAAATGGGTGGATTTTCTTTGCATGTCAACTCTTTAATTGGCTCGTACAGCCTCGACGAATTATGCGACGTCGCAGGTCGGAAAAAACATCCCACAGATACTCTTGGACCTTCTTTCTTTGCCAACACTCTATGATCAACGCTTACGAACTTATCATTTGAGATTATCTGCACTAGAACATGCATTGTCAAAAACAACGAAACAGCTACATGCAATCAATTTGTATACAATTGCCAGAGACATTTTGGTATAGGTCCAAATTCATATATTTTACCCAAACTACAAGAATCTGAGTTGTATAACGAAACTCATACCACTATTTTTTTTTTCTTCTTTTCTATTTTATTGTTTTTATATCCAAAGGTGCATGACTGGGAGTATATGAATGAGTTGCGTTTGCAGCTAGGGTTTCTGAATTGCGAGGTGGTCTGGAGCGTGGGCCAATCCGGTGGGCTTGCTATGTTCTGGGTGGATGGTTTGGACATCCGATTCCACTCAAAGTTGAGGTATCATATTGATGTTGAGGTTTGGCCGAATGATGGCTCTCATGCTGGATGGCGGCTGACTGGTTTCTATGGGCATCCGGTAACTGTGGAGAGGCATACAACTTGGTCGCTACTTCGTGATCTTGCTAACTAGTCCTCTTTGCCTTGGCTAGTCGTGGGGGATTTTAATGAGTTGCTGCACGCCAGGGAGAAGGACGGTGGTGTGGCTAGGAGAGAGAGCCAAATGCAGTTGATGAGAGATGCATTCTCATACTGTGAGATCGCTGATCTAGGGTTTTTAGGTGCACCCTATACATGGCGGGGGGCAGGTGTGCGTTGCCGGCTTGACAGAGCGGCGGCGTCTGTCTCTTGGATTGATTTATTTCCAGCGTCCACTGTGGTGCATCTTCCCCCGGTGCATGGGGATCATGTTCCCTTGTTGATTGGAGCTTTTGTTGCTCCACCCTCTACCTTGCAGCGCAGCAAATCTAGGTTTAGGTTTGAAAGCTACTGGACAGCGCATGAGGGATGTAGAGTGGCTGTGAATGAAGGTTGGGCGTCACAGGTACCTGGCCGGCCCATGTTTCAGGTCACACGCAAGATTATGCAAACAAGATTCTCAGTTAATAATTGGCAGATATTGACATTTGGCAATCGTGGACGGGAAATCGAGTTGATCAGGAGCAGGTTGCAACACATGTTAAATCAACCTTTGAGTGATGATTTTCAGGAGGAAAGTATGGCGTTACATCTTAAGATGGATAAGTTATTGGCTGATGAACATGCTTACTGGAAGCAACGTTCTAAAGTAACATGGTTGAAGGATGGAGATAGGAACACTAAATATTTTCACCGCAAGGCGTCTAACCGTCGAGCTAAAAATCAGTTGATGGGTTTGTTTGATGCTCAGGGGGAATGGCAGTCTTCGGATACAGGAATGGAGAAGGTCATTATTGATTATTTTTCATATATGTTTAAAGCTAATGAGTCTGATTATAGTGCTATGCATGCTACTGTGGATTTGATTCAGCCAAAGGTTACTGAAGCTATGAATGATGATCTTTGCGCTCCTTATTCGGCAGATGAGATTAGGTTTGCCCTATTTCAAATGTATCCAACTAAGGCTCCCGGGCCAGATGGGATGCCACCTTTGTTTTTCCAAGAATATTGGGATACAGTGGGAGGTGATGTTGTTAAGGCAGTGCAAAACTTCCTGCATACTGGTCAGTTGTTGAGGGAAATAAACTTTACTCATATCTGTTTAATCCCCAAGGTTCCAAATCCAGAAACAGTTGCTGATCTTCGACCCATTGCCTTGTGCAATGTTATCTACAAGATTTGCTCGAAAGCAATTGCAAACAGATTGAAGAGAATTCTGTCACAGCTCATTTCACCTTTTCAGAGTGCATTCATTCCAGGTCGGTTAATAACTGATAATGCTTTGATTGCCAATGAAGTATCTCATTATATCCACAATTGTCAATCCAGTGTTGAAGGGGTTTTTTCTCTTAAGCTAGATATGAGTAAGGCTTACGATCGTATGGAATGGAAATTATTGGAAGCTGTATTGCGGCGGTTTGGGTTTGCCGAGTCTTGGGTACATATTATCATGCAGTGTGTCACCACAGTGCGGTATGCTTTTTTGATTAATGGTCGGCCTCGAGGGTATTTATCTCCTTCAAGAGGGCTACGACAGGGGGATCCTCTCTCCCCATATTTATTTCTTTTGTGTGCGGAGGTTTTCTCTGCTTTGCTTGAACGCAAGGTGGAGCGTCAGGAGTTATTAGGTATCAGTATTTGTCCTGAGGCTCCTGTCATTCATCACCTTCTCTTTGCCGATGATAGCCTTCTATTTGGGAGGGCTACTGTGGAGGAATGTATCCATATCAAATCAGTCCTCACAAATTATGAAGTAGCTTCTGGTCAGCAAGTGAATTTCTCTAAAAGTAGCATTGTTTTCAGCAAGAAGGTGAATGCCTCTTTACAGGGACACCTAGCCATTTCTTTGGATGTGAAGATTGAAGCTAAGCATGACAAGTACCTGGGGTTGCCCACTTATCTGGGGCGAAATCGCTCTGAACCTTTTGCTTATATTAAGGAGCGTCTGAGTAAGAAGTTAGAAGGCTGGCAAGGAAAACTCTTGAGTAGTGCTAGTAAGGATCTTCTCATCCGTGTGGTGGCTCAGGCTCTCCCATCCTATGCTATGAGTTGTTTCCTGCTACCACGTAACCTTTGTGACTCCCTACATCAGATGTGTGCAAGGTTTTGGTAGGGGAGGAAGGGAGACAACCGTAAAATTCATTGGCTCTCATGGGAGAAATTGTGTAAATCTAAAATAGAGGGGGGTATGGGATTCCGTGATTTGTATGCCCACAACTTGGCATTGCTTGCTAAGCAAGGTTGGAGATTACTTAGAGAGCCTGATTCGTTGCTTGGGCGGTTATTCAAGGCTAGGTATTTTCCGGCTACCACCTTTCTGTCAGCACCAGTGGCTAGATTTCCTTCTGCATGTTGGAGAGGGATTTTTGAGGCTAGAGAGTTGTTAATACGTGGAGTTCGTTGGCAAGTGGGTGATGGTTTGTCTATTCGAATTTGGGAGGATCCCTGGATTCCTCGACCTTTTACATTTAGACCTTTTGTGAGGAGGGGTGAGGGACCAGTTTGGGTGGCTGCCCTTCTTCTTCCAAGAGGTTTTTGGAATCACAATATTGTTACGGAGATGTTTGATCCTGAGGATGCCTCTCTCATCCTATCTATTCCTTTGAGCCATAGACTAGTTCCGGATCGAATGGTTTGGCATTTTGACTCTAAGGGACATTTCTCTACAAGAAGCGCTTACGAGCTTGCAGTTGAATCTGCTTTGCATGGTGGCGGGATGGCAGCGAGTTCTGTGGCCCATCCTAGCATTTGGAAGAAAGTCTGGGATGCAACGGTGCCTAGTAAAATTAAGGTGCATGTGTGGCGTGTTTGTGCTAATATTTTACCCACTGTTGACAAACTTCGGTCTAAGCATGTTTTTCTGGATCAAGGCTGTTGTTTCTGTAATGATGGAGATGAGTCAGTGGAGCATATAAGTAGGGATTGTAGCTTTGTGGGTGATCTTCTTGGTTGCTTCCCTAGGTTGGCGTCAGTTTTGTTAGGGGGTGCTAGGTATGGCTCTATGATGGACTGGTTTGCTCGATGCCTGGGTATGCTTTCAGGTGATAATTTTGCTTTACTTCTCATGGTGATATGGAGTGTTTGGAAAGAACGTAACCAGCGGGTCTGGTCAGGTCAGTTTCTTTCACTGGTACAAATTGTTAATCAAGTGAAAATTGGGTTTCTAGCTTTCAAGGCTACTAGGCCTGAGAAGGTTGCGAGAGTGAGGTTGGTTACACACTGGTCTTCTCCTCAGGAAGGGTGGTTAAAGGCTAATGTTGATGGGGCTTTCAGTGTAGCTACGGGGACTGGAGGCATGGGTGTTGTAGTGCGCAATTGGCGAGGTGAAGTAGTGGGTGGAGTGTGCTGCAAGATTAATTTTGTGCATTCTGCTCTTATAGTTGAAGCACAGGCTGCTAGAGCAGCGTGCGTGTTGGCAGTGGAGCACAACTTTTCTCCTGTGATGTTTGAGACCGATTGCTTGCAGTTGGTCAATGCTGTTGCGGTAGGGGAGGGTGAGGACAGCTCCGAAATAGGAAGGCTAGTGGATGACATTGTGGTGGGACTTAACTCTTTGCCAGGCTCTACTTTTTCTCATGTTGGTCGTGAGGGCAACGTTGCAGCCCATCAGCTTGCTCAAGCTGCTTTACATTTGAACTTTCAATTTGTTTGGAGTGGAGTTGTACCACCTATCTTGAGCACTTATGTTGCTCAACATTGTACTTACTAGTTTCATTCTAATAAAGTGATTGTCGTATTCCCCTCAAAAAAAAAAAAAAAAGAATCTGAACTACAAAATTTATAATTGAAGATCTACCTAAATATGTACATGGTATGGGTAATGAATGTTTAGTAATCACCGAGAAATTAACAGATTAGAGGATTTACTGGATCTATATTAATGGTAAAGAGTGTTTGTTCGAACATATGTACGTATGGATCATAGTGAAAAGCTTGCCTGCATAAAATTTCCAATGTTGACTATTAGAGCTCCAGGCAGAGGAAGAACATCATTCCACTGGTTTTCATGCAAAACCTGAAGTCCACCAATATGATCTTGAAGTAGAATTGTTATGAAAGTGCCATCTGAGTGGTTGGCTGTGCCAATTGTGAGCTCAGGCTCAGGACATGGAGGATAGTAGTGACTAGCAATAAGATGCTCTTTTTCGCAATCCAAACTGATAAGATGGTCAGGCCGGTTTGAGTCCAAGTGCCTGAGATAGCAATTCAAACAAAGTGACACCTAATTTGTGTACTTGATTAGAATACTCCATAGTTATATCCCTGAAATGAGATAAAGAACACGTTAATTAATTGAATCACATGCAGATGCAGATGCATGATCATATATGGATCAGATATACCTGCAAACCAGAGGCAATTCTTGGGGATCAAGAGGCTCGGGAGCCATGTCACAAAACATGCTGTCCCTCCAGGTAGCAAACCTTGACTGGTACAATTTTTCTGCAAATTTCTATTTCTCTATTGGTCTTGTTTGGATTGCTTGGATTTTTAATCATGGTCTTGTGAAATGGTTTCCGCTGTGTATTACTTTTCATAGTGAAGTAAATTATTTCCAGAAACTTGATGCTTTTGTTAAATTGTATAGTGGTCATGTGACTTCCTTATTTGATCTTATTTTTCTCTTGTTATCGATTGCTATGGAAATTAGGGAAGTTCCTATTGCGAAATTGTTCATATTGTTATCTTTGATTGTTCTTGCTTTTTCTTTTACTTTGGCAAATGTTTTAGACCTATTGTCAAGTCCTCTGATTCCTAACATGGGGTAAAGTTGGTTAGACTTTCATTTTGTTTAAATGTCAGTTTACCAAATGTGTGTGCTGTTTTATGGAGGGCAATTTATGTTTTGTTATTACTTGGTTGGTCATACTATCGATTTGATTGTTTTGTCAATTGGTTTTGGGTAGTTCAATCGTGTTAGTTTTCCATCTTAGTCTTTGATTTCCTGTTATTGTGACTTCTAGGTTTCTCTTTGAAATTGGTATCCTCGTTGTTATTATGTCTCTTGTTTTCACAATTCCTGAACTTTGGCCTTGGCTTGCCTACTTGATGGACTATGTAAATTAGGTTGAGTTTTATCATTTGTGAAATTCGAGTTCTTAAGTGTGGTTTGATTCCTGAATTTTTGTTATTGATGAAACTGGGTTACATTGCTATAAGAAATTGACCCTCTTTGTGATTTTTGCAGTGTTCTATTATTGCTCTTTGGTGCTTGGACGAGCTAAGCTTTTGCAAAGGAGGTGAAGAATTTTTGTCTCTATTTTGGTTTTGCTTCTGATTTGGGTTCATAAACAATGCTTATGTAATAGAACCGAAACCCTTTTATGTTCATTGTTGGTGATGCTACATATGCTATTCTTTGATTAAAGTTGCTTTCAACTAAATGCATAATTCTCTGAATATATGTGGCATGAAATCTGATGCATTTATAAAACATGACAAGTCTTGCTGTGATGTGATGGATTTTGGGTTTAAGTTGATGTACTGTTGTACTTTTGTAATGGTAATCTGTTTCCTTGGGAACTCATGATGATTGTACTAGAACTTTGGGGAGAGTATTCACACTTGTGTTGGGTGGGCAGTTATTGGGTGTTCAAGTAAAAGAGTTAAATGCAAGAGCATTGGAGTTTGGATTCTATGTTTGATCACATTGCTTTTATAGATTGTCAATTGTCTTAATTATATATTCTATCTTCTTGCATGTGTAATGTTTCTGTTTCCTGGCAGGTTGTTGAGGAAATCATATTGCAGAATAAGAAAAAAGACCAACTGGAAGCTAGCTTGTTGGAGAGCTGTTATTGTTGGTTGTGCTGCTATTGCTGGAGTTGTAAGGAGCTAGCTTGACTGGTGAGTGTTGCTTGACTGCTACTCTTTGCCTTTGTTTTGTTGAATGCATTTGTTGAAGCTGGAATGCATTTGCTGATATTATGAGTTGTTTATTTAGTGGGAGAGGAGAGGCAACAGTCAATATACCCAAGCAGACATAGATATGATACGAAATGAATGGGCAATGTCGTGAAGGCGTACGTGTAGGAGCTAAAGGAAAGCATAAGAGGAAGTAGGTTGTTGCTGAAGGAAAGCATCATTTTTGTGCTTCTCTGCTGGTACAATATTCATGCACTGTGTGGCATGTTTTGTAACAAATAGTTTGTATTTGTATCAGCTTTTGATGTCCCAAGTAGATGGGCATGCATTTGAATTCTTTTCTTCTTTCAATGTTGGCTTGGATGATTGGGAAATCCTCCCTTTTAAAGTTTGAATGCTTTTCTTCAAATAGTATGAGTTGGATTACTCATTTCATAGCTCCAGTGTCTTTTCTTTACAATTAGTCACTGTTCATTAGGTAAAATGGAGCATTATTATCAATGCACAAAATCCAGAAAAGACGATTATCACACAACAGAATTTCTAATGTTAATAATGTTGTCTGAAGTAACAATTTGGATGTTCACACAATGAATCCTTTTATAACATGCAACGGTTCTAACAAACATACGTTGTCTTATTTACAATCACACAACTGTAATAACTAGAATACGTTATCCAAAACTAACACACAACAATAAAATTTCCAAAAGTGAAGTGTGAGGATAACTCATACAACAGAGAAAATAAAATGTTGTTGTCTGATTCACCTTTCATACAACGGCTCGGAAACAACTTTCGTTGTGTGAATGATGCCAATGACATGTGCAGCATGACTGCGCGGCAACTGTGGCTGCCATCTGCCGAGAGAAGGCACAACAGTTTTAACCAAATAAGTGTTGACTGTTGGTGATTCACACAACGGGTTTCCACCGTTGTGCCATTTTTCATCACACAACGCTCCGATACACAACGGAGATCGTCCAAATCACACAACGAATTTGGTCCGTTGTCTGTTAGCTTTTTTGGCCTAGTGTGATTTCGAAGTCGAAGGCCAGAGGTTTAAAGACGCCTTCACTTGGAACCCATCTGCTAAATGTTTCGTTCTTTATGTGTTTCTCTTTATCTTTTGTGTTTTATTTTTATTTTATTTATTTATTTTGGGTTTGAGAAGCTTTTGAGTTTATGGTGATTGATGACAGACCCTGATGGAGAGATTGCGAAGTTTGCTTTTTTATTCTTATTTTTATTTTTTTTTCTTTTTGTTCCCAGCTGTTTCCAGAATATGTGTTGGTACATAGAATGTTGGACGACAAACTCCACCCGATGACTTGGATATTGATGGTTGGCTAGATATCAATGACCTAGCCGACATCTATGCAATTGGGTATGTATATTTGACCCCTTTACTTACTAACCTGAAGATTCACTGATTTTGAATTCATGGACCCTATTCTGTATCTCATGATCTAATATCCCATCCAGTTTCTTGCTTTAATAAATGCTATTGAATAACCTGAATCATACCTATCATATTCTCCTCAATATTTTTTGTGCTTTTTCTCCCTTCTTTATTTTCTTGTACCACTTTGATTTGTATTGTAATGTGTTGTTCAGATTGAACTGTTTTTCTTAGCACTGCTGATGTTGAAGACAATGACTTACTCTCACAAGGGTTTGGAGTGTATTAAAAATACCTTTTCATATCAAAGTTAGTTTGATTACAAGATATATATTGATTCTGAGAAAGTTGTGTAGAGTTAAATTCATTCTCATGTCAATACTTTTTCTGTAACTTGGCAGCCTCAGCTGTTGACAGCTTTTAAGTAATGGCTTCCAAACAAAGAGGCAGCTGCATAGGTGGAGGTAATCTCTATGCTCTCCACAACAACATTTTACTATACTATTGAAAATATATGGTCATTTTAGAAGAATGATTTTATTATACTATTGAGAATTGATTCATGTTAATACTATTGGTAATCTATATGCACTCAGTTGTCCTTCTTCATCAGCTCGGCCCGGTCTTATAGGTTCCAAGTGGTCGACTCTCTTTCACTCTTTCTCAGGCAAAGCTTGCATTTCTGAAAGGTTACACCTTTTGCACATACCCTAATCTTTCATATTTTTGCTTTTCTACTGCGTTGTTGAATTAGTTAGTTTGGTTTAATATAGCTTGAGCAATTCATTCGGATTTGTGAATTATCAACTCCAATATATATAAATAGGCACCCAATGCTAAATAATTTTGGTGTCTTCTGCATTTTGTTAATCCAATGTGAATTAGTTCCATTTGAGTTTCCTTCTTTCTCTGTCAATGATTACATAGCTCTGAATTTGCTTTTGAGTGTGTCAACCTAATTTGCTTTTGCTTTTCCTTTTTAGTCATTCCTTGCTTAAATTTTTGTCATGTTTGTTCCAATTTAGCTTTGATTGTTTGTGAGTATTGCAATATCTACTTTAATCTGCACAGTTTTGGGATTCTTTCATCGCTTTTCTATGCAATTAGCTTTCTCTTATTACAAATGATTAGTATTGGAAATTTGGGATTATTGAGTAGATTTAGATTTTACTTCAGTTTTAATGTCTTGATACCTACAAGCCTCATGAATTCTTGGTTTCATTTCGATAGGGCAATCGAGCTGTTGTAGAAATCCAATTTGCAGATTATATTTTTCCTGCTTTTGATTAGTCATGAATCACTTCCTAAGTTCCTATACTAGGTTTTATCATATACACTCACATTGATGACTAATTGAGGGACTCAAACTTTGCAGATTGTCAATGAAGCTACAAAATTCAGATACCCAAGTGGAAACCAATTTAACTGTGGAGGTGAAAACTTCACTTGTTTCATTGCTTTGAAGCTTACTCACTTTGCAGTTCCTTGTATAACATCTTAGGCTTAACCATAACAGTGCCCTAGGGTGTTGTAGGCCATGGTGGACATTACCACTCACAATCTCCTGAAGCTTTTTTCTGTCATGCTTCTGGTATCAAAGTAAGTCTCATCCTAATTGAGATATTTTGCATGATATTTAGGGTTTGAGTGAGTGGTGATAAATGCATTTTCCCATAAGTAAACAGCTCAACTAATTGAAATCATGGGATTTTACATTTCAACAGTAACATCTTACAAGTATCCAGGTGCACAAATGGTATTGTTGTTATTGCTTTTTTTTTTTTTTTGGTATGAGATTGGAAACTTGGTTTCTATTATTCAATAGACTAGATTACATTCCAAGCCAAATCTAAATAGCAATGCCTAAGTACTTGAGTGTAGCATACTATTAATTACATTTTTCAAAAACTTTCATAAGAGCAACAATTTTCTAGTATTTTCTAGAGTTTGGGTCTTTACGACTGCTGATATACATGTTCAACATACTTGCTGACTTCTTTCCTGCCTTGGAAAAAAAAAAAAAAAAAACTGATTTTTGATTTACCCTGCACTACGTTTTGAAACCAAGCTTCTCAATTGTTGAATTCACTTGAAGCAAAGCTTCGTTCTTTGACTACAACTACATTGAAGTTACGAGTTTACGAACTCAAAAATAGATCACTCAATGAAGGTCTGCCTGTATTAATAACTAATAGATGCTCTTGGCTTTTAAGTACTTATGACGTTTTAGCCTTCGCCATTTACCAAAAGCCTTTGGCAATGACTTTCTGATCTGAACAAAATCTTTTAGCTGTGCACAGTTGGTCAAATTTCTCTTTTTTTTCCTACAAGAGTTTGCTTACAGTAAAGAGACTTTACATGTTAAGTTGATGCCAATTTCAGTTTTGCTAATGAAAAAGCTGATCTCTCATACTTTCGAATCAAAGTATGGGTAAACTTTTCATTTGTTTTAAATCTAATTCTTTTATCTGATTACTCTTTTACTCATGGTTTGTGAACTTGAATTTGTATGTTGTCGAAAGTCTAGCTATGCCTATGAAAAGTGAAAACCAACCATTACTTCAATGTACAAGGTTTATATATATGTTTATTGATTTGGCTTTTCATTAAATTTTATATGGATTATTTACTTGAGATCAAATTTTATTCCCTGATCATGCCCCTTGTTATTCGCAAAATGATTAACTACTTCTTTTGATATAATAAACTGATTTCAATGGGAGAGGAGAGGCAGCAACCAATACACCCAAGCGGATATTGATCAAGTGCGAAATGAGTGGGGGAAGTTTGTTATCAACAAATATGTGCATGAGCCATGAAGTAGTGCGCTTGTTGCTGGTCTATTTTTGCTAAGGAAAACATCTTTATTTGTGCTTCTGTGCTGGTACATTGTCATGCACCATGTGTTGCATGTTTTGGAACAATCGATATATATGTATTAGCTTTTTGATGTCCAAAGTAGATGGGCATGCACTAGAATGTATTAGCTTTTTGATGTCCAAAGTAGATGGGCATGCACTAGAATGTTTTTCTTGTTTAAAATGTTAGGTTCAATGATTAGTGGTTTGCAATGTTTATATTTGATGGTTTGCAATGTTTATATTTGGTATGTAAATGGATCAAATGTACAATTTAATTCAGGAATGGGATATGTTCAAATAATCAGACAACAGAACATATATAGTGATAACTGTCTGTTGTCTGTATGGTCAAAAATGAGGACAAATCACACTGCAATCATTCATATCACACATCGGTTTTTAACAAATCACTGTCTTGTAATCTACACTCACACAACAGAAGCAATTAAACTCTGTTGTCACAAAGTTAATCAGACAACAGAAGAAATTGAATTATGTTGTCCCAGAGTTAATCAGATAACAGATATAGTCCAAGAACTGAAGTTTGAATATCAGGTCAGACAACACATAAAATCAAAGTCTGTTGTTTGAGAAGCTCAACATACAACAGCTTCAAAACTAGCACTATTGTTTGAAGGCAGCGCCGCAACTGCCGCGCAGCTGCGCCTGGCATCTGCCGAGCCATCTGTCGAGTATCACACAACACGTTTAACACATACACGTTGTCTGTATGTTTCTCAGACAACTGTGTTCCACCGTTGTCTGAATTTTCATCAGACAGCGGCTCGGTCTACAACGGTGGCTCTCCATATCCCACAACGGTTTCCATCTGTCGTCTGATAATGTTTTTGGCATAGTGATTTCACCTTCCTCTTGGGATCCCTAGTATAGTACTCAGCCTTCACCTCCCTTGGCAGCTCATGAAACCTACGCGTCGCCTCGAGCATCTCCTCCAACACTGTCTTGGGTATCCCACGGTTAACCACATAAAAGAACCCCACACTCTCTGCAGCCCGCCGGATATCTTGGATCACCTTAGCAGGCCTTCCAGCGACAACATCACCAAGGTCCACAACTGGAATACTGAATTGGTACTGTTGGCCAGTTGGATTGCCGAAACTTGGGATGTCCTCGGCTGAGGGATCTTCTGGCTTGCAAATGAAAATGGATGGGACTTTGGTGATTCCATCATCGACAAGACCTTTGACACCAGCTTTAGATTCGTCAAAGGCCTTTAGCTATCGCAGACGCTCTTCAGTATTGGTCATTTTGTTGTACATAAGAAATCTGATTACCTCAATATGCAGAAGCTCTTATTTATAACACTGAAGTACGTACGTACTGCATGCATCTAGAAACCCCTCAACATTTTCCCAAACTCATGTTAATTGACTAGAGAACTAGATGGAAAGTTAAATTAAACAATTGACTATAGTAGATCCTCCCAAGGAATAAGTGAATAATTACATGCATCCACAGAGAAAGATAACTAACGTCGATGACTTTGTTTCTCTTAGTTGCCATTGATAAGTCATAAGCTGTAAAGTTGTAGTTCCATCCCAATTAAGCCATAGCAGATGTGTTCATCATCTACGGAAGTTGGAGCTTTGTTCTATTTTTCTGTTGCTTTTTTCTGACCGAAAATAAAAAAATTCCTTTGCTTTCACTATATATATATTCTTGCTTCTTGTTTCTTGCGAGTAAGAGATTGGGGCCATTGGTTGGTAAACTTGGACATTCTTTGAAAATTCTGGAAACCACCTGAGGTGGTTATCCACATGGCCATGATTATCGTTGATGAGAGAATCTTGCGTGGGGCGGACTGCACGGACATGTCGTGGGGAGGATCAATCACTGCCCAGCAGGGGGGTGTTTTGGGTATTGCACTTTAGGGAGCAGGGGCAGTTTCGGAAAAGATAGAAAATTTCCTTTCTTCTAATTGGGTGGCCGTAAAGCCACGTGGTAGGGAAACCCCCATGTAAGAATTTCTCATCGTTGATATGTGGCTTTGAAGATGTGGAGCAATCAGGGACGTCCATTTCCAGTTAATCCCAACAACTAAAGAGGTACCATTCTATTTCAAAAACTAGATCATACGTTTTGATGACTTATTGGGCCTCTTGGGCTCCAATAAGGGTTTCTAGGCATTTTTGGGCTGGGGGGCCAACAAGAATTTAATCTTTCTGGACCTGAAATGATAACAAAAAAAGAAATGAGCCATGTTATCTGCTTTACTCTTCTCCAGGGCATTTATCTTTTTTGCAAAACTAGTTCTTAAAAGATCGGTGTTAAGGAGACTGCTAGTTTTGTTTAGGGGTGGCTTTGTAGTAGTTTCTACATAATGATTTTTTCTGTTGATCCCTTAGGGATGGTAGCTATTGTACTACTTGCTAAATTGCATAATGAATAACGTTTTCAACTAAAAAATAATAATCTAAGTTCAAGTATATAGAGACGCTATTGAGTGATTGAGCCATTTAGGATATTTTTTTTAATTATTTTCTTTTCTAGTTTATCTTTTTTTTTTTTTAATCGAAATCACACGGTATCTTCAAAAGTTTTCTAGGCCTAGAGACTAATCCGTGCGTGGGGCCCATGTCAAAACGCTTCCTCCCCCTTAGCCACCAAGAATAAATTGGGATTTAAACTTTTTATTTATTATTATTATTATTATTATTTTTTTTTTATCGAAATCACACGGTATTTTCAGAAGCCTCTTGGCCTCAGAGACTTATCCGTGTGTGAGGGGCCATGTCAAAACGCTTCCTCTCCCCTAGCCACCAAGAATAAATTAGGATTTAAACTCCAATCAGCGTCGGCTGGATTCGAATCTGGGTGTGGATGAGGCTCTTACCAACTCGATCACCTGTGGTGATTTTTTCTAGTTTATCTTTGTTAAAAGGGTAAAAGTGGATCAAAGAAGGTTGTTTAATAGAGGATCAAAGAAGGGTTGTGTATTATAGATGTGAATAAAAACTTTCCATATACATTGGATATATAAAATCTAACTTTTACTAAAACTGTTCATTTATACCTTAAAAAAAAAGGGAAATGATGGAAAAGGTCATATTAAAGTGTGAAATGATAAAAAGATCACTTAATTTTCCTCTTGATAAAAAGGTCCATAATTAATGGTTAGTAATATTAATTTAGTTCTTATGAATAATGAGGTGATGTTAAAAAAGATCAGTTTTCAATTTCTTTAATTCCCATTCTGCCCTTAAGGCCAAATACAATCAAATTTCATAGGTTTTAGTCTCGGAGTCTCGGAGTTTCCACTACTCTGTTCGTCTTCCTCTCTCTGCGTTCAAATTTCAGTGAGCGAGCAATGGTGGCTATGGCGAACGACTTTTAGGATCGCTGGAATTTGAAGCTCCATAACATTCACGACATCGACCCGTTCAAATTTGGCATTGTATAGTGATAAGATTGCTTAATGCTTCTCGAATTTTGCCACCCCAACCTCTTCACCATAATCGACCAGCTCTTTGATTAACCCGATCAATTTTCCGATCGACGACTGGTGTCGGAATTTCATCTTCAATCCAGGTACGAACGTCTAGGTAAGGATCAATATTTTCAGTGACATTACGTCAATGCATCTTGATATTGTTTGTTTCGAATCAATAATTTGTTGTTTCCGTGAGCTTTGAATACTCAGAACTCAAGTATTTTAGGAGAATTTGCAAGTAGTTGGTATAATTTTTAAGTGAGATGGAGAAATTCGAGGTTCAAGTTTCAAGATCTGCGATTCTCTTAGTAGTTAACTTCGATTTTCAAAGATTTGAGGAAGGATTTGAAGAGAATTAGCAGTTTTGTGTGCTTTGATATATAGATTTGGTTATGTAACTTACTAATATGTGATCTTATGATTAACTTCTTGCGATTCTCTCCTCACTAATAGCTTATTAATTTCTAATTTCATTGACTAGAAAAAGTAGAGGATTCACATAAGAGAGATATCATTTTTGTGCTTGTGGAGAGTTTTGGATTTTATCGATTGTTAAGCCACATTTGGATCTTGACATATGTATTGTTGGTGTTTCATTTTTGTGAATTATAGCATGAAATTTCAGAGAATCCCACTGATTCTTAGCTTTTATTTCATTTTTGTCAAACCCGGTGAGTTTTGATTTTTCCGTTTCATGCGTTTAGAGAAAGCTTGGAGAGAAGTGATTTTGTAATTTATGATTTTGTGATACGTATTTGATTTTGAGTTTTTGTGTTTATATTTGCTCAGAGCTTGATTCCTAGCTCGGAGATATGTAGAGGTTGTGGTTTTCTAATATGTAGAAGCTTGCCTGAACTGAGATTTAGTGGATTAATAGGATCGATCATCAATGTGGAGAAAATGACCGTGTTGAATATGTGAACTTGACAATGTGGCAGGGAACGGGTTCAAGCATGGTTTCATATACATTGAAGTCCGTGGAAGAGTTTCCCAGCTTCTTTAAGGTTTACTTCTTCCCATTAGTGTTACTAGGCGGTAGGCACAGTCAGTCCCTTTTTCTATGCCCTCGCCAAATGGGATCGTAGAGGCTTCTGTGAGTGTTTTTCACATTGTGGTTTGCTTCTTATAGACAATCACTATGTCTGTTTGAGTTGATCAATCTTAACTTGCAAATTGCATGCAGGGTAACACACCTAGCAGCATAGAAGTAGATGGTAAGCCATTTGAGGCAAAAGAAAAGTCACCGATCAAAACATCAAAAGTTAGCCTGGGCAGCTTAAACATGATTACCAGAAAGAATAATGAGCTTCCTAAAACATCAAGAGCCTCGGCTAATGGAGTTTATTCTAAGAGGTATTCTTATCATTCTTTAGTGACTATTGGCCTTTGCATGTGGAATTGAAGTTGACTCTTTGGATTGACCTGGGGGATGGCAGAATAATTGTAGGAAGAGACTTGCTGTTGCGTTCAGTAGCAAGCAATTTGTTGAAGAAGCGGTCTTGGTTCTGGTCAAATTTACATATTTGTTGTCTTTAGGTAATAAAAGAAAATATGAAAGTGATTATGAAGTTTATAATTTTGGAAGAGCCTTGATGTTGAATTGAGCAGCAAGAGATTTGCTTAAGATGTTGTTTGAATGTTTTGGTCTAAATTTACCTTCTTATATATATATATATATATATATATATATATATATATATATATATATATATATATATATATATATATATATATAGTCCTTCTCAAGTAAGGATATCCTTACCTTAGCCTTAGGAACAGATTTTCAGTTTTTGACCACTTTTCGATCACATATGCACATCCTAACAGTTTAGTTTTTAGATCCTAATGTATAGATCACTTATGCAAATTTTCAGCCAAATTGATGATCGTTAAGGTATCAAACTCGATTAAACCAATGAACAAACCGAATCTGTCGAACCGGAACCGTTCGTGTTCATTATTGTAAATTGCAGTTTTGAATACCTTAATGATCAGTAATTTGGCTGAAAATTTGTAGAGATGATCTATACATTAGGACCTAAAAACTGAACGATTAAGATGTGAATATGTTATCGAAAAGTGGTCAAAAACTTGAAATCCGTTCCTAAGCTAAAGTAAGGATATCCTGGTAAGGAACCGATGGACAAATTGGATACACCACTCCTAAGAGCCATGGTTAGTGACTTTCCTGGTAACTTGAAGTTAATAGTGACTTAGCCATAGATTGAAAGTGTCATGGTCAGTGACATAACCAGTGACTTAAGGTTAACAGTGACTTTGCCAGTGACCTCACTAACTAGCTAGGGACTAGAGACTTCACTGGCCAGTGTCATGGATATAATAGTGAGTTAGCAAGCGACATGTGATTGACAGTGACTTGGCAAGCGACATGTGATTGACTGATAGGAGCATTTTTATGCGACGTTTTAAATGTTATTTCCTCATATTTACTTAGTTATTTCCTTAAATAAATCCTTCTTGATTAGGAAAGTTTCCATCTTTAGAAAGTTTCTATTTTCTAGGTACATCGGAGAAAATGACAAGGAAATGAGCTTAAAGACACATGAGAAGGATGTGAGACATTGGAGATGACAAAGGCAAGGCATAAGGATTCGGAAATGAGCTGAAATGAAGAAATAGAGTATTCCTGGTCTGACTAGGAATCCCAGTCAAAGTAGAAATCCTGGGTGGACTAGGAGAGTCCAAAAACAAGCTAAAAACGTCCTCTACAAAGGTGATATGGATTGGGAGTCATTTTTGGCAAGAAAAGATGGTTAAAAATCAGATTTTGGGTCCGTATTAGATGCAAATTGATTTTGGCCGAATTTCATATGGATAATGACATCTCAATTAAATCCTAAATGCATGATTATGGCCAAAGGGAGATTTCAACAGATAAGGAAGGAGAAATTCAAGGGATTGCAGCAAGCAGAAAGGTTGAAAACAGGTCCAGATACATTCCTTGATGTCCACATTCATTCTTGGCTGAAATTGAGGAGACAAATCAGAAAATAATCATGCAATTAATTCAAAAATAATCTCCCTAGAATCAAGGTGTTAAATTGGAGGCTTCTCATTGGTTGAGTGACATGGCAGAGCTGACGTGACATTATTTGATTGGTTAATGCTATGTGGATCAATCTTGAAGACTTGGAGACTAAGTTGCCATCCTCCTATAAATAGGAGCATTCTCTACACCACACCTTACACAACACAACACACCTCTCTCCCTCAGATAATTGTATACACCAAAAATTCTCTCCATCCTCTAGTTTCAAGTCTCTGCGTCTTCAAGCTAGCAAAGAGAAGAAGAGAAGAAGAAGCCATGAAGCCTCCTAGCCGCCATCATCCACCTTGTGTCGTGAAGCTTTGGAGCCTTGCTTTCAAGATCCAAGACCAACGTCTCAAGCTTTCCACCATTCATCCTTCATGGTGTAATTCTATCTTATTCCTTGTAACCTTTTTGGTTTTCTTTGTTTTGATTTCGTATGAACTTGATTTCTAGTTGACATAAACGTTAAGGGCAAAGTTTAAAGCCCATTTATATGTTTTGAAATAAAGTTGTGATTTCTATATGTTGATTTTTATGTTGCTTATGTGAGATTGCTTGATTGATTTTGGATTACAGAAAACTTTTATATGTTTATGTTCTTTGGTGCTAGATTTAGGTAAACAATTCACCTAATAGTTTTGTGAACCTATTTCATAAGTAGTAAAGGCTTTGGACAAAAGTCGAAATCAATTAAGGAGGATTGCAAATAGACGAACTTTTTCATACTAGGTTGTGCACTTTGGTTGACATCCTTTCTTTGTTCTTCATGCATTGAATGTGTTCTTGAGTAGCTAGCTTTCTAGACTATGATTGCATATTCAATAGGTTTAATTTAGGTGCTTTCACTTAGATTAAATATTGAAGGAAAGTAAAAAATGGGAAATCGTTTGCTTTCTAACGTTTCACATGGTCAACTTCTTTCTCATGACATAGAATATCAGCTATAGGATTTGTGATTGGATTTCATGCATATGAATGTGATGTTGATCTTTGTTCCTTGCGTTCCACCCTTGTATATATGTTCTTACTTTTTCTTTATTTTATTTATTTAATTTTTGATTTAATAATCTTAAAACCCTCTTATTTGTGTTTACTTATATATATTTTTTTTCTTTGTTTTATTTTTGTAAATAATACTTTGTACTTTTATTAATTCTTTATTTGTTTTTGCAATTACAGGTGTACCCTCAATCCCCAGCTAGAACGATCCCTACTTATTCTATACTGACAACTACATTTTGCAGGGTTAAATTGCGCGCTTACTTTTAGCGTTATCATTGATAGTGATTTGGCAAATGACATGTGATAGTGACATATGATTGACAATGACTTAGCTAGGGATTAACAATGACATGTTCATGACGGTGATATGACCATTAACTTGAGGTTAACAGTGACTTGGCTAGTGATTTGAGGTTAATAGTGACTTGGCCAGGGATTGACAGTGACATGGTCAATGACATGTTCATAACTGTGACATGACTAGTAACTAGGCTAGTGAGATAACCAGTGACTTAAGGTTAACAGTGACTTTGCCAGTAACTTTGTCGATGACTTGAGCTTAACAGCGATTTGACTAGGGATTGACTGTGACATGTTCATAACAGCGACATGGTCAATGACTTAAGCTTAACAGCGAGTTGACCGGGGATTGACTGTGACATGTTCATAACTATAACTTGGCCAGTGACATAGCCAGTGACTTGAGGATAACAGTGACTTGGCTAGTAACTTTGCCGGTAACTTGAGTTTAATAGTGACATGGCCAGGAATTGACAGTGACATGGTCAATGACTTTGCTGGTGACTTAAGATTAATAGTGAAATGTTCATAACCGTAACATGGCCAATGATATAGCTAGTGACTTAGCCAATGACTTTGCCGGTGACTTGAGTTTAATAGTAACTTGGCTAGTGATTGACAGTGACATGGTCAATGACATGTTCATAACTGTGACATGGCCAGTATCTTGGCCAATGACATAGCCAGTGACTTGAGGTTAACAGTGACTTGGCTAGTAACTTTGTCGGTGACTTGAGCTTAACAGTGACTTGATCAGGGATTTACTGTGACATGTTCATAACTGTAACATGGCCAGTGACTTGTGCAATGACTTCGCCGGCGACTTGGCTAGGGATTAACTGTAACATAGTCAGTGACTTGAAGTTAACAGTGACTTGGTCAGGGATTGACAATAATATGTTGATAACTGTAACATGGTAGTTAACTTGGCCAGTGACATAGCTAGAGATTGACATGTTCATGACTGTGACATGGCCAGTGACATAGTCGGTGACTTGAGATTAACAGTGACTTGGCCAGTGACCTGTCCATGGATTGACAATGACATAGTCAGTAACATGTTCATAACAGTGACATGGTCAATGGCTTAAGGTTAATAATGACTTTGTCTGTGACTTGAGGTTAACAGTGATTTTGTTTGTGACAGAAGGTTAACAGTGACTTGGACAGGGATTGACAGTGACATGGTCAGTGACTTGGCCAAGAATTGACAATGACATGCCAGTAAGTTGGCCAGTTCAAAAATTGACAGTGATATGTTCATGAATGTAACATGACCAGTAATTTGGCCAGTGACTTGCTCAGGAATTGACAGTGACATGGTCAGTGACATATACATAACCGCAACTTGGCTAGGGATTGACAGTGACTTGAACAATGAAATTAGTTCATTGTTAAAGCCTAACAACTTTCCTTTGGGAATAAAGGTAAACCATCAAAATCTATTAAACCCAAGCTAAATTATATCCATGAACATATTGAATATTTGTTTATATACTGGCATAGGATTAGACCATTTCTCAGGTAAGAAATGAATTCTTTCTCTGATGGTTGGTTCGGTATGCCAAGTGGACCCACAAATCCTTTTTCTTCTTTTTTGTTTTTTTTTTTGAATGAAACTAAGAATCAAGTTTGTTAATCGAACAAAATACACATACCAAGCTCAGCAACACCCATATATCATTACCAAACATCACACAAAGATTAACTAGCTACGTAGACATCAGTAACAAATCAATTACCATACTAAGTGAAAAACAATTAACAAAGTCGTCTAACAAAAGTATTATCTCTCATACTAGCTACAAGAACAACAACAAAGGGACTAGTTGGACCACAGGAAAGTTCTCATAGCAAACTTCCTCTTGTGCTGGCCATTCGCCTCTTGTGGCCTAGACGACATCGCTTCCATGCCACCTCCACTCATTCTAATTTTCTTGTTGATCTAGCTAGCTCCTTTGCTTATGTACTTCTCTCTATAACTCTGCGACCCACAAAGCTTTCAAGCTACTTGTTAATGCTCAGAATACCGCCATATGATGTCGGCTTCCAATAACGTGGACAAAGGTCCAATCTTTCGATATGTATGGAGTTCGTGAAATCCCGCTAATTTGTCAAGTTAAATACAACGGCGTCAAGAGGGGAGACCGCGGTTGGCGGTCTTCGCTCCTCCGATGCTAAAGTTAGACGATGTACTTGTATTGACAAATGTAGCGGTAAATAACTATAGAATGCGTAATCAATGAAGAGAGAGAAGTGGACCTTTTATAGGTGAAATAGTGAGTTACCTCACTCTTGTTTTCAATGTGGGACTGATACCATTCAGTTTGCTGAGTTTTGGTTCTTTCTGCAGAGACAACTTTGCGTGCGCGCGTGTCGGCGCATCAAGGCATTTTTCGGCCTGGAGTTGGCTTGCCGGTGGAGGTTGTCTTGCTGTGTTTCCAGATATTACTCCATTGAAGTCACTCTGACAAGGTGACATGGTTAAGTATGAGGGCTGATTATGGCCGACAATTGCTATGCATGTACAAGTCCCCCAAGTCCCCAGTCAAGGAGGGATTTCTTTGTTGGGGAGTTACCACAACTAAGGCGAAACCTTCAGTTATATGTCGGGCATAATTAGTGCGAGTGCGTCATCAACCATGGATTTTGTCTGAGCGAGCGCTTTTGCCCTTTCGGCTGGGCCCCTGCTAGGCCCTCCAGGGAGTCCCCCACTCCCGGCTAAGAAAGACCTCCGTTTGGTCGGATGATTGTTTGTTGAGGGGAGCTGTTTGACAGCATGAGGCGGTGGGTAGCGATCCCACTATTTCAGTGCCTTAGCATCGGGAAGTTAACGGCCGGATCAGTGGCTGCCGTAAGCTGTGTTAACTGTTCCCTTACTCTTTCCCGGAGGAGAAGAACTTGACTGCACCGCCACGTTGAGGTCGGTGTATGGATAATGTATGGGATATCCCTGGTTGGCTGTGTTCCGCTAAATATAAATTGTGTCTGGTAGAGCGACTGTTGATTGTTAGCGGAAGTAATGATGTCGGAGACATGTTGGTCAGTATTTGTTGGTTGATGAGTGATGGTATGATTGCCTTGCAAGTTTGTTGAAGCAAGGTAAATGTTATCGGTGAAATAACTTTGTTGGCGGTAATACTTGAGTTGTGGCGGACAATTGACTTGTTGCTTGGCGATTGGTAGCGGAGGATGAGGCTATTTAGCGGAGGATAAGGCCAAATAGCGGAAGATGAAGCTAATTAGCGAAGGAAGAAGCTACTTAGCAGAAAAGAAGTGACTATGGCGGTGATCTTTTGAAATTTGGGGTTATTTGGCCAGATGCTGCATGATCTTCTGACAATGTAGGTGACATGCGGGGGTTGTTGATAGGGATGGCGTGCGCGAAAATGTCGCTGCGCAGCCGTTGTCGCTTCATCATAAATGTGGCATTTATGAGCACGTCGTTTTTACCGAGGCGTCGTCTCGGTTAGCAGGGGCACGTGGCTTGATCATGGCGGGCAGTTACTTTTTCTGACACGGTTGAGATTTGTATCCACAGTTTTTATTTAAGGAGGAAACGAAATCGAGTTTGCTCACTTTGCCCCATTCTGTTCCTTTGCATTCTTTTTTCGAGTGAGAGAGAACCAGAGAGGAAGGATCTGGAAACCTCGTTGATTGAGTGGAGGAAAGAAGGAGGAAAAGAATTTGAAGGAGAGAAGAGGTGATCGAGCTCATCCTGTGGTTGGTCTGCTTCGTCGCTCGTCGGCGTTTGCTTCTGCAAATTTGAGGTATGCTCTGTTTCTGGGTTTTTTGTGTTATTGTTTTGGTCTAGTTTGTGTGAATGTATTTGCTCTGTTTGTACCGAAAAGATATGTTTACGGTTTTTGTGTTATTCTGTGTCTGAGGGTCTGAGGGTTTCTGGCTTTTCTGGGATTTTTCGGGTACTTTATGGGATTTTGGAGTGACTGTTCTTGAATGAGTTCTTGTTGTTGATGACATAGGGTAGGTTTAGACTGACTTGACTGCTAACTTCTAGGTTTAGAGGGTTTGTGTGGCATGCCGGCTGTTATCGATATCTCAAGTAGTGAAGAATCGGACGTGTCGTCGCTTAATTCGTCGGAGAGGGGTTTTATTGATTCGTTGCATCGTCCCACTTCTGCAGGAGGTAGCCCTGAAGAACCGCTAGATATTGTCCCTCTCCAGACCATTTATCTGCCACCTATGGCAGCACGTTAGAGTGAGGAACACGAAGTTGTTCGTCGTACCAGGGAGGAGGAGGTATCCGATAGTAGCAAAGAAAGTGTTGGCGCCTCTGGACAAAGTGACGATGGGGTTGAGATTGGGGATGAAGGTCACAGTTCTGGACCTACTAACTTCTCGTGGGTTCTCAGTGATGGTGTCGGAGTAGACGAACCTTTCTCCATTATGTCGTGGCGAAAGATACAGAAAATGAAAGATAGGTTTCGCTTGCCCAGTATTGTGAAGTTGCGGCCGTTAGAGAAGGGTGAGAGGGCTACTGATTTGTCGGAGGGTTATGTCGCTATTCACGAGGCTATACTGAATCACGGAGTGAAGCTGGCGCTACTTCCGAGCCTGCAGTATCTGCTGCATGAATTGAATGTTGCGATTGGTCAAGTGTCCATAAACATGTGGAAGATGTTATTGGCTTTGACCGCTTTGTGGGATTTGTCGGGGTGTGAATTTCCTACAGTGGTTGAAGTATTATTCTTCTATGAGTTGACATATAACGAGAGGAAAAAATGTGGAGGGACTGTTAAACTAACTCGTTGACCTGGAGCTCCGAAACTTCTGGAAACATATGCCTGATTCTTCCACAACATGGCGGGCCGCCGTGTGTATTGCCACCGATGGTTGGGAATATGACACGAGGCCAGAGGGGGTGAAGGCTCCGCGGTTCCGAGTTCCCTCGAAGTTTCAAGCCATAAAAGGTTGTTGTCTATGTGCTTGAGGCTTGATTTTTGTATTGAGTGCGATATTTTTGTTTCCTTGCTTGCAGTCTACGCCGCCATACTTTGTTATTGCGTCAGTTCCGTTATATGATATCTTGTCTCTGCCTGCAGAGGGTTGGAGACCGATATTGACGGATATCGAACGACAGGGGGTGTGTCGGGTGCACTACTGTTGGTCGCACAAAAGCTGCCTAGATCTTCGCATCCTATCACATTGGTCGCTACTTATTCATTTATGCCTGACTTGGGAGCCTGGTAAGTGAAATCAATTATTAGAACTGTGATACGCTGTTATTGTCCGAAAAGTGATGGTATACGTGCTCCCTTTTGTAGTTGTAATTCGTACGAACAAAAGAACCACCGAAGTTCTCAAAAAGGCGATGGCTGACATTGGCGATATCAAGGACTATGTCAATTTTATGATTGACGGGGCGGCCAAGGTGCGGAAATAGACTGTTGATCCGCAAACAAGGGAGATAACGACGGCGGGAGAGGCAAAAATTCTGGCGGCTCCGCTACACTTGAATTGCTCCAATTTGAAGAAGAAAAAGACAAGGGGCAAAGAAAAAAAATGTGGCGGATGAGGGTGAACAAGATAATGAAGAAGATGCAGGGTTTGTTCTGGAGGTGCCCACTGATAAGCCTCAGGAGAAAGCGACACTTGTTGTCGGGGAGCCGAACATGGAGGTGGGCGATACCGAGAGAGAGAAAAGAACAAAAACTGGGGCCGACATCGGAGGGTCCAAACATGTCGGTTCCATGGTTATCGGCGATACCGATGGAGATGTTGGCGGTCAGCCATTAGGGAGGTTTGGCGTGCCGCAGAAGAGGAAGATTGTTGCCTCCAGATCCTTCGAAGAAGATGAAGGTTGGAGAGAAACATGTGGCGGAAAAACATGTTGCAGTTGGCCAAAAAGATGTCGGAGGAAAGTTTGTCTTCAACAACCCTGTCGTAGGGTTGGTGCAAAGTGCACCCGCCAGTCAACAGGCCTTTCTGCACAAGGTCTTTGAGCACCTTGGTTTTGTTTGCGAGGCTAGAGTTGCTCGGCCAGCGGCGTCGTCCAAGCTGGAGAAATCCCTGGATCTGATTTTGAAGGGTGCTCATGAGCTTTACCTTCATCAGGGTTCGGCGGAGGAGCGCAAACTGAAAGAAGAACTTCTGCAGGCACATCGTGACTTATCGGCAGAGGGAGAAGAATAAGTCCACCACTGGGGACATTGCCAAGCTTGACGGTGCCCTACTTGACGTCAAAGAAAAGTTCAAGCGTGCTGTGGATAAAACTATCGCCGATACCACCACTATTACCAACCTTAATGCCGAGTTGGCGGCCCTGAAGAAGGAGAAAGCTGAGAAGGAAGATACCATCGCTCAGTTGCAGAAGGAGCTTTCCGCCAAAGAGAAGGAGTTGGCGGACTTCCAGTCTGCTAGGCAGGAAGAGATGGCCAAGCTAGCGGAGGACGAGAAGGAGATGGTGCGCCTAAAGGCGGTTGACGCTTTTAAGAAATCAGCAGAATTCAAGGAACTTCTGACGGGTGCTGGTAAACAAGGTGCTGCCGCCAACTTTAATGTGCTCAAAGATAGCGGCTACTTGAACTATGACAAGATACTAGCTGATCGAGCCCCCCAGAGTCCATGCCTGGCGAGGATGTCACCGCTGAGGATGTTGAGGGATCTGAAGATGGCGGGTTCCTTAGAAAGTGGCTCTTCTAATGGTAGCGAAGAGAGTGGTTCTTCTGGAGAAGATGGCGCGAGGTCCGATGGTAATCCTTAGACTCCGACGCCGACAAGTAAAGCTGAGAAGAGAAAGATGGGTACTCGTCAGCTTGTGGAGAAACGTCGCCGTGGTGATCGCTTTTCGGGGTCCTCCTCTCAGGCTGGGCAAGATTAGGATATGTTGACATGGAACTTTTAATGTAGTTGCTTTTCTTTGTATTGTGGCGGTTTTGTCACATTTGTTCATTTTTTGTAAGCAGCGTGAACAATTTCTTGGTTGGGAAGGCTCAACTTTTTTTTTATTATTTATTTATTTTATTTTTTTTAAATGTTATGCTTGTTTTCTTTGCCTGTGTTGTGATGAATGTTTATCCGCTAAGTCTGTTGGGATTGTGGCGGAAATATTTTTGTACGTCAATGAAACATGAAAGGGATTAAGATTGGCCCGCTAAATGCATATATATCGCCCTTGTCCTGAGGAGCGAAGGTGTTGGCCTGGCCAGACTTGATATATTTGACTTGTTTTTTTTTTTTTTTTTTTTTTTTGTGTGCATGTGTGGGACAATGGTTTGAATAATTCCTCGTTTCATTGACGACTGGGCGGACCCAGCTTCTTACAAAAATATGTACCCGTAGGGTAGCTTTTCTTATCTAAACTTTGCAAAATTAGCTAAGTGAAGATACTCGTGGGCATGTTGCGGCACTACTTATAGTAGTAGCGGAGATGTTGAGTATTCCATGGGTGAGTAGATGTGACGCCTTCCTTGCTTTTCAAGTAAAATGTGCCGGGGCTCACTACTTCTATGATTTGATAAGGTCCCTCCCAAGTTGGGCGAAGTGCTTTTGGCGGTGGTATGACTTCTTTCATGACCCAGTCGCCAAGTTGTAGGTTTCTGGCGTTCACACGATTGTTGTAAAAACGTGACACCCGCCGTTTGTTTTGCAAGTTGTGTAGGTGGCCTTTGTCTTGTTTTTCCTCCAATAGGTCCTTGTCGAGATTGACGCTGGCAACGTTTGTTGTGGCGTCATGTCCGTCAATCCTAGCTGTTGGTTGGGTTACCTCAATGGGGAGGACTGCTTCTGTGCCAAACATCATACAGAATGGGGTTTCGCCGTTGGCGGATGTTGGTGTTGTCCGAATGGCCCAAAGAACTTCCGGGAGTTTTTCAGCCCACAAGCCTTTCTTGTCCTCCAATTTCTTTTTTAGCAGCTTCTTGATGATTTTGTTGGCGGATTCAACCTGGCCATTGGTCTGGGGGTGTGCCACTGAAGCGAAACGCATCTTGGTGCCTAGTTTAGAGGTGAAGTTGATGAGTTCTTCATTGTTGAATTGCGTTCCGTTATCGGTAATAATTGTGTCGGGCACTCCATAGCGATAGTAGATATTTTTCCATAAGAAATGCTGGACCTTAGCGGTTGTGATGGCCGTTAATGGTTCAGCTTCGATCCATTTACTGTCATAATCGATGGCTACGATTATGTATTTGAACTGACCTTTAGCGGTTGTGAGTTTTCCGACAATATCCAGCCCCCACATGGAGTGAATCCAGGGTGCGATGATGATGGATAACGGTTCTGCTGGTGCATGTGGCAGGTCTGCTGATGTAGGACGACAATGGGCTTGGTTTAGCCGGAAAGTTAGAAAAATAAAGAAGCGGCGTAGAATCAAGAAGAGTGATTGGAAAATAGGTAACTCACGCATAATTGTTTGGTTTTGGACTTTTCGGGTTATTAGCTGCTGGAATATTCAAGAAGATTAGGTTTTGGACTTTTCGGGTTTCTCGTGCGAAAAGTCAGATTCTGAATTGTGAATCAGATTGGAGTAAATTTTGGCCAGAATGTCCGTTTGAGATGCATGATACCTTTCCGGAATGGGAACGACGAGATCTTCAAGACTCACTTTAGTTTGCTCTATCAAATTTAGGTCAAAATGTATCGCCTTAATTATCCGATTCGTGATTTAGTATTTTTAGGCTAGTTTTACATTCTTTTTATTTTAGGTTTTCTAGTTTATTTTGGATTTGTTTTGTTTTAATCCGTGGGCTTTAGAGTTTCATTGTTAGTCGCAAACTTTTCCCATATATAAGCAACCTTAAACGGCTGCAGAACTATCTTTTATCATATTATCAATTAAAATTCAGAGTTTTCTCTTTTATCTCTGGTGGACTCCAGAATCTTTGTTTTAGGTTTATTGCTTGTAAACCTAGGGTTACTTCCGCCCGCGTCAGTTGGTATCAGAGCCAGGTTTCGCCCGCTTCTTAGCAGACGACGATCCAAGGGAGAAGTTCACTACCACCAACCTCAACGACGCTGGTCGTAGAGTATCTATCAAAGAAAGTTTCGTTGAAGAGGAACATACCAAGGGATTTGCCCTAGGACAACCTCATCAATCAAAAAAAAAAAAAGGAAAAAAAAAAAAAGAAGAAAGAAGAAATATGGAACATTGGATATTCACAACGCCGGATTATGACGACTTCCGAACTACATGTGTCATCAAAGACAAGGTATGCTCTGTAATAATTGACAGTGATCTACGAGAGAATTTTGTAGCAAACAAAATTGTGGATTATTTTCAATTGCCGACAGTGAAGCTGAGTGATCCATACTGGATTCCATTTGGAGAGGATGAATATGCACAAGTAACAGAGGTTTGTAAAGTTCCTGTCTCTATGGGAAAATTTTATAAAGAAGAGATTACTTGTCATGTGATTGACATGGATGACACTAATGTGCTTTTTGGAAGGCCATGGCATGAAAGCGTCAAAGGTGGTTATTGCAAAGATGACACATATTTATTTAGGTGGGAGTCACGCAAAATTAAAATCAAGCCTGGAAGGAAAAGCATCAAGAATTATCCTCCTAAGGTTTTAGAGAAGAAGTTAGAGTCCAAGTTTTCTTTGCCGGTTGAGATTAATAGTTTAATTGAAGAAAAGCCAGAAGAATTTCTAATGGAAACAGCTCCACAAGAAATCATCCATGATAACCAAGAAGAGGTTAAAGATGAAATTGTTCATGTAGACATGGTTATTAATAATGAAGAAGTCTTGGAGCCTGAAATTAATCATTCAGAACCAGATGTCATTCAAGCATGCAACCTTGAGAGCCGAGAAGAATCTACGAAGGATGCTTCTGAAAGCCAAAATGCATATGACAGACTCATCTATGGTGTTGGGTTCATGATTGTGCCATCAGAATATGCAGAAGATCTAGCCAATAATCCACAAGTTCAAATGTCTAATTTTTTCTTAGGTCTCTTGTCTGCCTATTCTTGTTTTTTATTCAAGATGAACTCGAGGGCGAGTTCTTTCATAGTGGAGGAGAATGATGTAGGACGAGAATGGGCTTGGTTTAGCCGGAAAGTTAGAAAAATAAAGAAGCGGCGTAGAATCAAGAAGAGTGATTGGAAAATAGGTAACTCACGCATAATTGTTCGGTTTTGGACTTTTCGGGTTATTAGCTGCTGGAATATTCAAGAAGATTAGGTTTTGGACTTTTTGGGTTTCTCGTGCGAAAAGTCAGATTCTGAATTGTGAATCAGATTGGAGTAAATTTTGGCCAGAATGTCTGTTTGAGATGCATGATACCTTTCCGGAATGGGAACGACGAGATCTTCAATACTCACTTTAGTGAGCTCTATCAAATTTAGGTCAAAATGTATCGCGTTAATTATCCGATTCGTGATTTAGTATTTTTAGGCTAGTTTTACATTCTTTTTATTTTAGGTTTTCTAGTTTATTTTGGATTTGTTTTGTTTTAATCCGTGGGCTTTAGGGTTTCATTGTTAGTCGCAAACTTTTCCCATATATAAGCAACCTTAAACGGCTGCAGAACTATCTTTTATCATATTATCAATTAAAATTCAGAGTTTTCCCTTTTATCTCTGGTGGACTCCAGAATCGTTGTTTTAGGTTTATTGCTTGTAAACCTAGGGTTACTTCCGCCCGCGTCAGTTGAACCTCTTCTTGGTCTTCGGGAACGACTGCTTCAGGTGGTATCAGAGCAGGTCTTCCCTGTCTCTTTTATTTGCCTTAGGTCTTCCATTCTCGTCCTACATCATCTGCGTACTGCTGACATTTGTGACATGATTTTGATGGTTCTTTGGCGTCATCTCCCAATGTTGGCCAAAAGTATCCTTGGCGCATGGTGCGGTTGGCTAATGATCTAGCTCCTGAGTGATTGCCGCACTCTCCAGCGTGTATTTTTACTAGGACTTGTTTTCCCTCTTCTGGCGTTAAGCACTTCAAGTAGGGATGTGTGAACCCTTGGCGGTAGAGTTTTTCACTTTGAATGTTGTAACGTGTTGCCCTTCGTACCAGTCGTCTTGCTTCAACTTTGTCGGATGGCAGTGTGCCGTCACGTTTGTAGTTGAGTATCTCATCCATCCAATTTGGGCTTACCTCGATGGTGTAAATTTCCACTAGAGTTTTAGTGATGCTAGGCTTATCAAGGGTCTCCACCCTAGTATCGGCAAGACTTTGATGTGGTTGAGCTGTTGCCAGTCGTGCCAGGGAGTCGGCTTTTGCATTCTTCTCGCGAGGTATTTGCGTGATGTTGAAGAAACTGAACTTGCCGAGCAGCGTCTTGGCGTACCCCAGGTATGCCGCCAATTGTTTGTCTTTGGCCTGAAAAATGTCGTTGACCTGATTGACCACCAGCTGTGAGTCACTGAAGATGTTGACACTTTCTGCTCCACAATCGATGGCCAACAATAATCCTGCGATAAGTGCCTCGTATTCCGCCATTTTGTTGGAGGCTTTGAAGTCAAACTTGAGGGCGTACTCTACGTTAAGTCCCCTCTGGCCCTGTAAGGATTATACAAGTGCCGCAAGCCCTGGAGCATGCGAAACCGTCTACATAGAGATCCCACTGTGATTGTGCCCTCGCCTGTGTGGCTTCAGGGTGTTGAATGCTGTCCTCCGACATTAAATCGGTGGTGGTATGTTCCGGCTGTGGTTCCGTTAACTCTGCTATGAAGTCAGCCACAGCCTGTCCCCTGATGGCGGTTGTTGGCTTGTAATCGATGTCGAACTCGCTGAGTTCTATTGCCCATTTGCTAAGGCGTCCTGAATGTTCCGGACTTTGGAGAACTTGCTTTAGCGGTTGATTTGTGAGAACATGGATTGTATGTGCTTGGAAATATTGACGCAACCTCCTAGCAGCCATTATGAGTGTTAGCGCCAGTTGCTCAAGTGGCGGGTACCTTGTTTCAGCTCCATTCATGCCTCTGCCAGCATAGAATACCGGCAATTCTTCTGTTGCCTCCCTGCAGACAATTGCACAGCTGATGGCGGACTTGGACACTGCTAGGTAGATGTATAGTGTTTCGCCTGGTACCGGAGTTGAGAGTAGCTGAAGAGAGGCCAAATATTCCTTGAGGTTTTGAAACGCCGCTTCACAATCAGGCGTCCTATCTACCACTTTATAATGGGACCGCTTCATTGCCTTGAAGAAGGGTAGGCATTTGTCGGTTAGCCTGGATATGAACAGGGAAAGAGCCGTTAACTTTCCCTGCAGACTTTGTACCTCAACTTTTTTCCCTGGAGACTTCATGTTTATGACTACCTGCTCTTTGTCGGGGTTAGCCTCTATTCCCCGCTCACTGACTATATATCTGGGGAACTTGCTGACGGTTACGCCAAAGAAACATTTTTCCGGATTCAGGCGCATCCCATATGCTAGCAATATGGCAAAGATGATGCGGAGGTTGGCCACATGACCGCTGGCTTTTACGCTTTTGATAAGCATGTCGTCGACATATACCTCAATGATCTTACCCAAATGTTCCGCAAACATTGCGTTCATCAACCGTTGGTATGTGGCTCCGACATTCTTGAGGCCAAATGGCATGACATTGTAGCAATATAAACCTTTGTCGGTGGTGAATGTTGTGCACTCCTGATCGCCGGGGTGCATCTTTATCTAGTTGTAGCCAGAAAAAGCATCCATCATACTGAGTAGCTCATGGCCTGCTGTTGCGTCAATCAATTGGTCAATGCGAGGTAGCGGGAAGCCATCCTTGGGGCATGCCTTGTTCAAACCTTTGAAGTCGGCACACATCCGCCACTTCTCGTTAGGTTTCTTTACCATTACCACGTTGGAGATCCATTGTGGATTATGAACCTGACGAATGAAGTCTATGTCATGCAACTTGGTTACTTCTTCCCTGATGGCCCGATATCTTTCTTCGTCAAATGCCCGTTGCTTTTGTTTGACGGGGTAAAAGGATGGCTTGATGCTGAGCTTATGTTGAATTATATCGGGAGAGATTCCTAGCATGTCGGCGTACGACTATGCAAAGACTGCGGCGTTCTCTCTGAGAAACTGGGTGAGTTCAGCCGCTATCTTGGGGGAGAGTTGGGCTCCGATACGAACAGTTCTCTCTGGGTGTTCATCAGAGATGCTTACAATGCGGAGCGACGTCTCAGGGTTGACGGGCTCTTTTTTGTAGTATTTTTCCTCATCATCTATGGGGTCATCAATTTTGTCTGTCAACTGTGGTGTATTAGCAACAGTTAAAATTTCATGGCGGCCTCTTGACCTCGACACCATTGTTGAGTAACACTCTCGTGCAATTGACTGACTTCCCCTGACAGACCCAGTGCCGTTGGGTGTTGGGAACTTCATGAGTAGCATGTATCCGGCAATGATGCATTTGAGTTTGTTGAGAGCTGGGCGACCGATAATGGCGTTGTATGAGCTGAAGCAGTCAACCACTATGAATTCAGTATGTATTTCCGCTGTACAAGGGATTGTCCCGACCGACAAGCGCATATAATCTGACCCTAGAGGTTGGGTCACGTCGCCGGAGAAATTGAGTAGCGGCTCGTGGTCTTGCAGAAGTTTGTTGTTGCGTTGCAATTGCTTGTAACAGCCGTTGAATATGACGTTGACAGCGGACCCGCTATCTACCAGTACCCTTCCTACGGACCATTTGTCGAGGACAGCATCTATCAGAAATGGGTCGTCATTAGGTGAGTGAATACCTCGCTCCTCCTCCTCGGAGAAAGTGATTGGCTCCCAACCTGTTTTTGCCATTTTGGCTGACCGGTCATAGCGGATATTGAATACCTCTTTTGGGTGGTTAGCGCGCTCATAACGCTTTCTTGCTCTATGTGATAAGCTGCCTATGAAATCACCGCTATCAATGGTGTTGATCTGCCGCATTGGTTCGATGTTGGCGACAACCGGAGGCGGTTGTCGGACCTTGTACTGCTCTAGCTTTCCGTCGCGGTATAATGACTCAATTGCAGTCTTAAGGGGGTTGCAGTCGTTGGTGTTGTGACCGCTATCTTCATGGTGCTTGCACCATTTGCCGGTGTTTCTAGGTTTTCCTACTCTGGGTATTTTCTTGGGGGTGGTGGTGGTATTTGATCCTTGCACTGATCATATATTTCTTCATATGATGCCGTCAAGACTGTAAAGACCTCAAATTTTTTAGCATTTGTGGTGGGCTTATTGTGGCGATTGTCGCGGCGATCATTGTGAAAAGATCTGTTGCCCTTGTTATGATACTGTTGCTCCTTTTGCAGCTTGTCTTGGTAATTACCCTGCTGCCATTCCCTTTTCTTGTCATTGGGCGGTGTGGTTATGTTTGGAGTGGTGGTCGTGTTTCCTTGTTGGAACGTGGCAGGTTGGGGGTTTTTAAGTGGAGTTTGTGGTTGTGGTGGTGTGGCGCCATAAGTGCTGTATTCAGTTTGGGCATGCAGGACTGCCTCATTCATGACGTAGTCATATGTTGCGTTTGGACAATTACAGTTGAGGTGGTATAGAAAACTTGCCTTGTGGAGTCCCTGCTTGAAGGCCGCCAGCACCATTGTTTTGTCAAGATCCTGACATTTTGATGTGGCGGTTCTCCATCTTGTGACAAATGATTTCAATGACTCATCAATACCTTGGTTGATGCTGAATAGTTGGCTGGAGTTGTGGTAACTGTCCGTCATGAGAATGAATCTTGACAGAAATGCATTTGACAGAGCTGAGAATGAGTCCATGGAACCTGGTGGGCATTCGAAAAACCAACTCATTGCCTCACCATCCAACGTTTCGCTGAATAGGTGACAAAGCGTTGCGTCATCAAATCCCTTGTCATTTGTCACCTTCTTGAAAGTGTCCATGTGCACAAATGGATCTGTTGAGCCGCCAAATTGGGCTATCTTGGGCGTCTTGGCATATGTGGGTCTGACGGTTTGCAAAATTCTGGTGGTAAATGGACCTGGTCATGCCGCAAAGAGCGGATTCTGCGCTAGTAGTGGGGTGCCAGCCTCAGCTCTGAGTAACCTTTCCTCTAGCTCCCGTATTTTTTCCAATATCAAGGTAGTAGTGTCAACAGTTGGTCTAGGCATGTGTTGGATTGGCACCACCATCTGTTGTCGGGGTGCCAGCATGTTCCCAGTTCCCCTTTGCTGACCGGCGCTGAATGAATTATCATATTGCGGCTGTGAGTCCGCCACCTGCTCTTGTGCTACCTGTAGCGGTGGTGTCGGTCCTAATCCCGCTAGTTCAGCTGGGTTTAGGGCGACACCCATTGGGATTACCGGTATTGGTGCTGCTCTTGTCCCTGTGCTTGGACTGAGCCTTGCGCTCTGAGAGTGTTCACTTTAGGTTGGTCGTGCATTTGTTCCTAGCGCTTTCTTTAGCTCGTCAAATTTTGACAATAGCGTCGCCACTTGATTTTGGGCTTCCGCCTTCTCCCTTCGTTCCTTTTCTCGCTCTCTGTTTGCGTTGTGCAAGTCTGCCAAGGCTATTTCTAACATAGCGGCAAGATCCCGGCCTTGTGCTTGACGGCTTGTGCTGGTTTGATTTTCCACTACAGATTTTGTTGGGACCACCTCGGGGGTGTTGAGATTTTGACCGTCCACATTAATTGGTGTGGCAAATAATTCACAGTTGACGGTTGATGGATTGGTAGGTTTGGGCTGAGGGTTGGCTGCTTGCTCTGCTTGGTCTCCAACGCCCTCGCCACTTCCGCTAGTCATGGTAGGTTAACGGGATATCTCTTAGTTCAGAGGTTCCCACAGACGGCGCCAATGTTAATGCTCAGAATACCGCCATATGATGTCGGCTTCCGATAACGTGGACAGAGGTCCAATCTTCCGATATGTATGGAGTTCGTGAAATCCCGCTAATATGTCAAGTGAAATACAACGGCTTCAAGAGGGGAGACCGCGGTTGGCCGTCTTCGCTCCTCCGATGCTAAAGTTAAACGATGTATTTGTATTGACAAATGTAGCGGTAAATAGCTATTGAATGCGTAATCAATGAAGAGTGAGAAGTGGACATTTTATAGGTGAAATAGTGAGTTACCTCACTCTTGTTTTCGATGTGGGACTAATACCATTCAGTTTGCTGAGTTTTGGTTCTTTCTGCAGAGACAACTTTGGGTGCGCGCGTGTCGGCGCGTCAAGGCATTTTTCGGCCTGGAGTTGGCTTGCCGGTGGAGGTTGTCTTGCTGTGTTTCCAGAGATTACTCCATTGAAGTCATTCCGACAAGGTGACATGGTTAAGTATGAGTGCTGATTATGGCTGGCAATTTCTATGTATGTACACTACTCAACAGCTTGAAATCGCCTTCAGGCTGCCAAATTTATCAAATGTAGCAATTAATAATGGAATAATTCAGTTTTGCTAACAAGTACACAATGTCAGGTGACATTAAAAAACAGGAATAAAAGAAAAGTTTCATTACAGACAACTAGGCAAGTAAACCTACATTTCAGAGAGACAATAGCACTACTACCCCAACCAAGTCTGTTATAGAAGAGGCAATGTTGCTTATTCAAATTTTATTGACTCATATTATTCAGGTACCTAAATTCGTCATACGTAAAGAACCTGATAATACCCACGGAAACATCCAAGCATAATCTAAAGTCTTATTACCTAGCATAATCAAAGAATCAAAGACATTTTTAATATTTCATTTATAGAAAACAAGATATGAATCGGGAAGGAAAATATTTATAGAGGAGTTTTGTCACAACGTATTGGTATCAAAGCATAGTTTTCCCTACAAAAATTCTACAATACCCTCATCTCTAAATGACAGAAAACTGAAGTTTTGATATGGTTGGTCCCTTATTTAGTGTATTTGTTGGATGATACATATGCGTTTACTTTTTATTTTATTGGTTTGGCTAATTGATAAAATTTAGTTTCTGATAAGTGATGCAAGAACAAGATGGTAAATAGTTGTCAAAGTGAGAATGGTTTAACCAAATCAATACAGAAGAGCTTAGATGTGAGAAACAGATAAACCAGAAACTCTACAAACGCTCTTGAAGGCCAGTGACAACAATCTGAGTAGACCCAGAAATTAAATGAAAAGCACTGTAGTAAACCCCTAAACTAGAGCCCTAATATTAATCCAACTGAGTAGAAATAACAGAAATCATAAATCATATAAAAAGATTGAAAAGACAAACCTGGATTTGGGAGGAGAGAGCTACACACGCATTCTAATTCTTCAGCAAACCAGCAAATACATGCTACTAATACCCAAATCTAAATACAGATGCTGAGATGTACAGAAATTTAGCTCAATCTACACTACGACTTGGTTCCCATGAAAAATGTAGTTAAAATAGAATGAAAATTTCACCGGTTAGAACATTTCAAGCTTCATTTCTTACAGTTCTCGGCAACCAAACACAGCGTTTAGTAAAAGGAGGGAATTAGGGAGGAGGGGAAGTACCTTGAAGGAGAGAGTGTAGTGAATCACTAGGCTATAATCGACGGCGACGACAATGCCGTTTTTAGAGTCATTGATCCAAGGCCGGAGCTGTAGCTATCAGAACCGTCGCCGGTGCCTAGTCCTTACTAGTATTGAAGCAACGGCAAGTACGCCGACAAGTCATACGAGCACAACATCATCAAGCTTTGCCGGTGTGGCGAGAATTTGGCTTTTCTGACTGCGTAGCTGTGGCCGTTGAGCACCAAATTGGAGCTCCGATGTACCTGGTGTCCCAGACGGGATTGGATTACGGGAGGAAGAGAGACCAATGGCATCTTTGGTAATTACGCTTAATTTTAGTGGCAAGTTGTTAAGAGATGACCTTAATTATCATAAGATATTTTGTTAAGAGATGACCTTAATTATCATAAGATATTTTGTGTTACCTGAATTATAATAAGGCACTTCAAAATGACTTCTTTTATCATTGTTCAAAAAAAAAACACTCTTCATTTATTTGATGCAATTGGATGAATAAACGATTTATATTTATTACATTGGATTTTTGCAGATATAATCTTCAATGATTGATTATATTATAAAAACCGTTAGTATATGAATTTAGACCGCCTAAAGTATGCAAATAAAAGAGAATTTGGAGACATGCATGGAAACGTCCGAACAATGCGGACCTAAGTTTTTTATGAAGTTTAATTTCAATTCTTGCCCAATTATCTCTATTTCAGTGTGGTTCCTTGGAAGCTTCATATAGAGTAAGGTAATTATTTGCATCAAATTTCTTTGATGCATTTTCTAATCTTTGCACATTGGTTCTACTGTTTTCCATTCGGTTATATTGATAATTGATTGATAGAAGCCGAATGTTATTGATCTGGAATCAATTCAGTACCATATCTACAAGTAGGCTCACCCTCAACTTCAACCTCAACCTCCCGCGTAGAAAATCTATCTTGTGTTTTACAGTTTTACTCGTGGTCCATTTAAATCATCTCTTGATAGAAGATTAAGCTCTACGTTTTAATCTAATTGCAATTATTGCAGAATATATGCAACAAATGAGTACACATTAAAATTGCACAGTTTTAAATTTATTACAGAACAACATTTTATTTGTCAAAGACTGTTTTCCACAATGACATTGAGGGATACCATTAAAAACAGCTCCTCTATCAACATCAGTTAGCGATGAACCAGAGTTGCAATGAACTCATCAATGTTCTTGTTAGAACTTCCACCTTCATCCACAGCCTTTCTAGCCAATTCTTTCAATGCTATAGCATTCTTTTGTATTTCATTTCCCCTCTCTCCCTCCAATATTTCACTTACACAATGCTCTACTTCTTCTTGCCTCACAATCCTTTTCTCATCAACTTGAGCTCTGATCCCAATTTTCCACACATCCGTAATGTACTTGGCATTGGTGCTTTGGTCAGTCCATCGAGGCATTGCAACCATTGGAACCCCCAAACTCAAAGCCTCCAATGTGGAGTTCCAACCACAATGTGTAATGAAGCAACCAACTGCTTCATGAGCCAAAACCTCCAGTTGGGGACACCAGGAAACCACAAAACCCTTTGCAGATGTCTCCTCCACAAACCCTTTCGGGATCTTCCTTGCTTCTGATTCTCTAATCACCCACAAGAATTTTCTTTTACTACTCCTCAATCCGAAAGCCAGTTCCTCCATTTGCTCAGCTTCAATTTCTGCTCGGCTGCCAAATGACACATAAACAATAGACCCCTTTGGCTGTTCATTGAGCCATTTCATGCAGGCATTACTCTCTGGTTTAAACATGTTGAAACCATAGTCTTTATCATCTTCAAGACGCTTATCCAAGTATTGAGATGGTATAGTTGGTCCAATGGTCTTCATTGGCCAAAACTTTGTCATCCAATCCACCGCCTATATATGAAGAGCAAAAGAGTTTAAGAGTACTTTCATGATGAAAATTAGTCTAGTACGTAATGTGGTACACAATATCTACAAAGATGTCATATGAATCCTACAGAAGTCTACAAAGAATCATATGGTCTATGTAACATTAATCATTAGTTTCTGAAACTCAAAAATCATATGAAGGCCAAACAAAGTGACTTAAATAACAAAGCTTCCTATATACTTACTTGTTCTTCCAACTCATAAAATGTATTGCAGAGGACCCAATCAGCTTTGTCAACATTGGAGAACTGATCCACAACAACCAATTTATAGGCGGCTGGGTAAGACCCGAAATCAGATAGAAAGGATGGCAGTTCTGAGGGCTTAAGTGTCGGCAACCCAGGAAGCGATATTTCAGACTCAACCACAGGAAGTTTCAGCAATCCATTTTTCACATGGCAGTAGATGGTGTCAACAGCACAAGACTGTGTGAAGAAAATAGCCCCAAGAATCCCAAATTTCTTGGCAATATCCAGAGGCCAAGGCATGAATGCATCATAAACAATACAATCAACCGGTAACCCTGAGCTTGAAAGCTTCTCAAGAAGCTCAGCCAAAGTTGGTGACCCTGATTTCCTCAAGCTCTCCAAATAGACATCTATGCTTTCTGCTTGTGCTCTTCCACCTTCATCATAACCATCAGAGATCGTCTCCAGTGGAATACGCCTGGACCCTGACCTGTGCATTGTCTTGCATAAAAACCGAGTGGTGACCAGTGTCACTTTGACTCCTTTATGATCTAAAAGCTTAGAGAATTGGAGCATGGGATTGATATGGCCTTGGTCAGGATAGGGTAAGACCAAACAGTGAGCTCTGTAGGCTCTTTGTTGACCCTTCTCCATTTCTCTATCTATGTGTTGCATAGTGAAAACCCACAAAATGGCAAGTTATATAATGAATATGATGAATCACAGCTTCTGAACCAAGTGATGGAAATCAGTACGTCTCTTAGTCGCTTGGACATTAATTTCCAAAAATGAATGTTTTTTTTATTTAAGGAAGGCGGACTATGGGGGTGATCCAAAATGAAAACTACTGTACGTAGAATCCAAAGGCAAGTGTTCAACCGCAAAGAGTTGGAATTGCTCATAATAACAAAAGGAAAACTGCTGTAGGAAACGAATTGTATAATCCAAAGGGACCCTGAGATTTTATTTACTACATAATATATAGACTGATTCAAGATTTTTTTATTTTTTATTTTTTTTTATATTTTTTTTTTACTACAAAACCCCTGTGAACGCGAGATTTCCGTCTTGATCACTCTTTTTCAATTTTCTTGACTATGGCATTACCCCAGTCCATCAAGAAAGAGCATAAGAAGCATTACGCATTTAGGCAGGCATCATTTTCGTGGAGAAAATGGTTTTTTTTTTTCCCCAAGTCATATTACAGAGCAAGGCATATGCATATGCTCCGTCAATATTACATGACATGATGCAACTATGGGTAGCTGTCCTTTAGATCCCTTTGTGGATTGTGTTATGTTCTCGTTTTCTCTGTTTTTTTTTTCAGTTTCGATGGTGGCGGAAGTTGCGGCGGCAGAGTTTCTCCGTTGTGGAGATGTTCCGCAATTTGGTATTCTTTGTGTATCAGGATCTAGGCTCTTTGGGTCTGTCTTTGGTTTTGTTTTCTTCATCTCCCATGTTCTTTGGTTTGGTCGAATTGCTGTGGTTCATCCTGCTGCACTCTGCTTGTGGCTGCGATTCCTCGACCGCTATTTCTCAAATGACAAGGATTTGGGTGCTCTACTTAGGCCTCCCTGGTGTGGGCCTAGACCTGTAAATGGACCGGATTTTGATTCGAACCCGCTCCAGATCCGTAGCTATTAAACGGGTTTGGATCGAACATTTTGATCCGTTGATCCGTTAATGATCCGAATCCGTTAACTCGTTTAATAAACGGATCGGATTTGGATTTAGGTCGATCCGATCCGTTAATGATCCGACCCGTTTTAGTAATAAAAAAATATTATTTTTTATTAATATATTATTACTTTTTAAAATTATAAAATATTAAAGATTTCTAATAATACTTTTTTGCAGAAATCTAAGAGGCAGTCTTCGTAATTTTATTTTCGATAATGTAATTTTATTTTTGGTGATACTCTTCATGTAGATCATGTTATTTTAATATTTTATTAATATCTTATGAGATATTATGATATAAATTTAATATTACTATTTAAAATTTAAAAATATTTGAAATTATAAACGGATCGGATTAGCGGATCGGGTATCCGTTAATCCGACGGATACGGATTTGGATCGAGGTATCAATGATCCGCCGGGTTAACGGAGCGGGTTTGGATCGAATTTTTTTTTTTAGTAAACGGATTTGGATTTAGGTCGATCCGATCCAAACCCAGTCCATTTACAGGCCTATGTGGGCCTCTGTTGTTCTTAAGCAAAATACAACAGCAAAATAATGAAATCACCATCACCAAATCTCTCTGTTCTTGTGGTTGTTGTTCCCCAAGCACCAAGGATCTGGTCCACTGCTCGTGCTTGCTGGTGCGTTGGTGTTCACAGTGGCGATGTCCCTGTGATTGCTCTGTTCTTGCCCATCTTTCTTTTGGGTGTACTGTTGTATGTTTGTGTTCTTATTAATGACTGTTTGTTCAGCCAAAAAACAAACGGTCACTACTCCCCCCAGTCACTTACGAATTACCAATTTTAAACTACGAATATAGGCACTTAAAATTAAAGTTGGACAATCGTCTAATATTACACCAATCCATTTTATTTATCAGAAAGGACTTCCAATCAAGCGGCAAAGCAACGGCTATCATTAGGCCGTCAGCCAAATGGCTTACAATATTACAAAAGAGAGAGAGCGAAGTATCAAAGTACCATGATTACCAGGAACTAGAGCGCAACATTTAGAGCTGAACCAACTTTGCAATAAACTCGTCAATATTTTTGTCGTAACTTCCACATCGACTGCCTTTTTAGCCAATTCTCTCCATTTCATGGCACTCCTTTGTATTTCTTTTCCTCCACCTCCCTCCATGATTTTACTTATACAATGCTCTACTTCTTCTTGCCTTACAATCCCCTTCCCATCAGGCGAGGTTGAGCTTTAACCCCAATTTTCCACACATCCTTAATGCACTTAGCATTGGTGCTTTGGTCACTCATTTGTAGCATTGCCACCAATGGAACCCCCCGAACTCAATGCTAGGTAAGACGTCCCTCCTTACAAAAAGAAAGCATGTGGGAGACAAGAAAGGGAAAGCATGCAGGAGACATGCAAGAGACGAGGGAAATGAAAACATGCATAAGACAGGGAAAAGAAAAGAAAAAGTAGAAAGCATGCTTTGAAGAGAGAGCTGGAGAGAGAGTGTGGGATATATAATCCCCATATCGGCAGAAAGGAGAGAAAGAGGACAGAAGTGTTAGATCAAATATGGACTTAACACATATCATCATAAAGTAATTGATGATTAGCTAAATGTCAAACCTAGTTTAACATGGATACAAACTGTAAATCAATACTTGTAACTTAATGGAAGAGTGTATCTATTCATTATGGTAAGTAATCATATTCTTAGTCTGTAAGAAAGACTACAATGAAGTGTTACATTAAGAATCTAACTAGGAAACCTAAACTGATATGGATAGCTTTAATAGGAAGCTTCTTGAGGTTTAAGTTTCCTATATATATAGATGAATATTGGTCCCTGATTACTACCGACGTTAATTGCATAAAGTTCTGTCCATTGAGAAGCTAGTTGGTAAGTAATAGAAGGCCATATTCTAGAGATCGAGTTCAGCAGCTGCAACAAGATGGAATCCATGCCAGTAATTGCTGAAGGTAAGATTTGATCCTTTTATGATTATTGTCGAAGTTATGTGCATATTGTTTGGACCCAAAATGGGTCCAAACACATATGTTGTGAGCATGTAACTATGGTTTTACAATGGTATCAGAGCATAGGCTCACAAATATGAATTAAGTTTTTGCTTGGCATCAAAATCGTTTTAGGGTTTTGCAAAAAAATCACAAAAAAAAAAGAAGGGTTTTTTGCTTTACGGGTCAAGTAACTGATCAGGTAACTGACCAAGAAATTGGTCAGGTAACTGATCAGGTACTTGACCAAGTAACTGATCAGGTAACTGACCAAGTAACTGATCAGGTACCTGATCAAAATAAGTTACTTAATCTCTTGAACCAGTCGCAGCAAACACAACAGCCAGGCCCAAAACCCGACCCGAAGCCTTAAGAACAAAGGACTGTTGTTCTACAACGTTCAGTTTCGATCAAGAAGAGGGTATGGGACTGGATTCAGAAGTGTTTGAGGTGTTTTCATCTCAAGGGATTCAAACCCCGATTGCTGTGAATTAAGATACTAAGAGAATTGTTTTGCTGCATCTGGATATCAAGTTCATGCTTCCGCTGAGATTTTTTGCAGCAAATTGGGGAAAAAGCAAAAACAGGTTTTTCTGTGAAAATTGTTTCGATTCATAGCATGATAATTGAGTTTTTGTTTGTGCTCAAGAACCCTAGTTGCATTCCTGGCGTGCGTTAGGCTAGAGTAGATGGTGACCGGATGAAATTTACAATTTCTTGTTTGTACTATGGTTTCTTGGGAATCGAAACAATTGTGTTTGAATGTGTATGTGTGATTTGATATGCATGTTCAATTGATTGATGATATGGTATTGTATCTGTGATTGTGTAAAATTATATGAAGAACAAAAATCTCCCAGAAATTGTTTACACATTGTTAAAGTTGACAGATACAAGAGCTTAATTTTCTTACAATGATGAATCTGGATAGAATGTAAAGTAAAAGAGCTCATATGTTTTTGGTTTTCTGTTGGCATAAGTGATTATGATGCACAAAGCATCCTTCATTGATGTTGGCAGAAAACACTGATCAGGTTACTGAGCTTAATTTTCTTACAATGATGAATCTGGATAGAATGTAAAGTAAAAGAGCTCATATGTTTTTGGTTTTCTGTTGGCATAAGTGATTATGATGCACAAAGCATCCTTCATTGATGTTGGCAGAAAACACTGATCAGGTAACTGACCAAGTAACTGCTCAGGTAACTGACCAAGTAACTGGTCAGGTAACTGATAAAGTAACTGTACCTGATCGAGTAACAAAACTGAAATTGTGTTTTGTGTTTTAAAACTATGCTTCAGTTTTATCTTCCAAAGAAGTGGTCAAGTGTGGTTTTAGAATACAAAACAGCACTATGCGTGCTTGATGAAAATAAATTCAGATACTTAGAAATTTTTCTTCTGTCTAAAGATGTGGATAAATTTCTTTGGATAACTTGTTTTCATTGAACATGACATATTGATAAAGAACTCCAGGATGTTATGCTTCTGCTCAAAAGTGTTGCTTAACATTGTTTTTGGTTATGGACTGATATGAATGCAAGTATGGTTGTTTAGGTTTTCTGTGTGATCTTGTCTTGGATGCTTAAAGCTAAATAAAACACAGAAAACTTAAACATATTTTCTTTACAAACTGAGAACTCACAGGAATTTTGTTTTGCTCCTTAGGTAACTCTTACATGAACTTGAACAGTGTCTTGATGTTAACTGGAACAAACTATAGAGCGTGGCTAGATTCTGTAGAGAACTACATGGGAATGCATGAAAATATAGACTATTGCTTCACTGAGGACAAACCTGAAGAATTAACTGAAAAGAGCACTAAGAAGGAAACTGATCTTTACAAGAAGTGGCATAGATCCAATAGAATGGCTAAGAACCTCATTCGTACCTCTATGTCTAAGACTGTCAGGGGAAGTATAGAGGAGCCTGAGCTAGCATCAGATTTTCTGGAACTCATAGGTGCTAAGTTTAACGAAAGTGAAAAGGTAGAAGCAGCTAGGCTAGCCAAGGAGTTTCATGATTTGAAGTACATAGGTTCAGGGGGAGTTAGAGAGCATATCATGAAGATGATCAATATAAATGGCAGACTCAGGGAGCTCTTGATGGGGGTTAGGGATGAACAGGTGGTGCATTATGCACTGCATTCCCTGCCTAACAGTTTTAGTCATCTTAGAACCAGTTATAATTCACAAAAGGGAAACTGGACTTTAGATGAACTTATATCCATCTGTGTTGATGAGGAAGCTAGGATCAAGGAAGAAAAAGAACCTGCTACAGCCATAAACCTCATAGAGAAGCCTAAGAAGAAAAAGCCCCAGAACAAGCTCAAGCCTACTAAAGCCATAACTAAGCGTTCAACAGCTGCACTGGCCAAGGAAAACAGGCCATTTAGGTTCAAGTACTATTTTTGCAAAAGAGTAGGACACATGAAAAAGGACTGCACTGGCTATAAGAATTGGTTAGCCAAAAAGGGTAAGATTTTTTCTAATACAGTTTTTTCCTTAGAAATTAATCTTATAAATGTTGAACCACAGTCTTGGTGGATAGATTCAGGCTCACCTATTCATATTACTAATTCCTTGCAGGGATTCATAAGGAGGAGAATCCCAAAATGAAGTGAACCGGTGTGTGGGTAATGGCATGAGAGTGGCAGTCAAGGCTATTGGAACCTTAAAGCTCGACTTAGGATTAGGAAAATTGTTAGTTTTGGACAATGTTTTTTATGTACCTTCCATGAGAAGGAATTTGGTTTCAGTTTCTCTTTTAGTAAAATCTGGTTGTAGACTTGTTATTGATAGTAATGGAATTCTTATTTTTAAAAATTCTGTTCAAATTGGTTCTGGTGTTATTTGGAATGATTATTTACAGTTAAATTGTTCAATGGCTCAACAAGAAATTTTACTTGTTGAAAATAACACTAACAGTACTAGCACTTTAACAGGTGTTAAAAGAACCAAACTAAATGAAAAGCTGCATTTTTATGGCATAGAAGACTCGGCCATGTTTCAAAAGAGAGACTGAAAATTTTGGTGAAAAACAACATCCTAAATGAACTTGATTTTTCTGATCTAACAGACTGTGTGGAATGCTTTAAGGGAATAATAACTAATACTAGGAAGAAGATTGCATATAGAAGCCAAATTTTACTAGAGCTCATACACACTGATATATGTGGCCCATTTAGGCATCAAAATATCTGTGGGAATATGTATTTTATCACATTCATTGATGACTTTTCTAGATATAGTTATATTAATCTACTTTCAGAAAAGGCACAAGCATTGAAAGCCTTTCAAATTTTTAAGTCTGAGGTAGAAAATCAACTAGAAAAGAAAATCAAAACAGTAAGGTCAGATAGAGGGGGAGAGTTCTATGGAAAGTACACTGAATCCGGCCAACAAAAGGGTCCATTTGCCTTGTTTTTGCAAGACAATGGAATTAAATCTCAATATACAACACCATATAATCCACAACAGAATGGTGTTGCAGAGAGAAAGAATAGGACTCTTTTGAACATGGTTAGATGCATGATGTGTACAACTAGCTTGCCAAAGTTTTTGTGGGGTGAGGCTTTAAAAACTGCAAATTATATTTGCAACAGGACACCTAGCAAGGCTATAGAAAAGACTGCTTTTGAGCTTTGGTGTGGCAGGAAACCTAGTCGTAATCACTGCCATGTTTGGGGATGTCATGCAGAAGCTAGGATTTATAATCCATGCTTGAATAAACTTGATCCCAAAACTGTTAGTTGTCATTTCATTGGTTATCCAGATAAATCTAAAGGTTATAAATTATATTCTGCTCATCATTCACCTAGAATTTTTGAAACACATCAAGTAAAGTTTCTAAGTGAAAAAGTTCACAATACAAATTTTGAGGATTTAACCTCAGATTTTGAGGAAATTGTGTCAGATGAAAATATAAGTGTAGCATTGCCTTTAGAACAAGAAGTAAGTGACTAAGTAACTGATCACGTAACTGTCTCTGATCAAGTAACTGGTCTTGTAACTGACCAAGTAACTGTACCTGGTCAAGTAACTGACCATGAAACTGGTCAAGTAACTGACCATGTAACTGACCAAGTAACTGTACCTGGTCAAGTAACTGACCACGTAACTGGTCAAGTAACTGATCAAATACCTGAACAAATCCCTGATGAAGAACCTCAAAATCCTCCAGTAGCTCAGCCTAGAAGATCACAGAGAGCAAGAAAACCAACTTATGGGGGGGGGGGGGGGAAGATAGTGACTACATTGTTTATCTGCAAGAAACAGAAATTGAAATGGATTGTGCAGAGGACAATGATCCAACTACATTTAATCAGGCCATTGAAAGTTGTGAATCTCATCAGTGGCAGTTAGCAATGGAAGCAGAAATTGAATCCATGAGCCAAAATGCAGTTTGGGAATTAGTTGAACCTGACCCTAAACAGAAGCCTATAGGTTGTAAATGGGTTTTCAAAACCAAAAGAGATGCAAATGGCAATGTAGAGAGACATAAAGCAAGATTAGTTGCCAAAGGATTTACACAGAAGGAGGGCATTGACTTTACTGAGACCTTTTCTCCAGTTTCTACAAAAGACTCGTTTAGAATAATCATGGCTTTAGTGGCTCATTTTGATATGGAGCTGCACCAGATGGATGTTAAAACAGCCTTTTTGAATGGTGAACTAGATGAAGTGATTTATATGAGGCAACCAGAAGGATTTGTACAAGCTGGACGTGAAAACTTAGTGTGCAAGTTAAGAAAATCAATTTATGGCCTAAAACAAGCTTCTAGACAGTGGTACAAGAAATTTGCATGATTCTGTGATTTCTACTTTTGGATTTACAGAAAACCTTGTTGATGAGTGTGTTTACTTGAAGACAGTTGGGAACAATTTTATTTTTCTGGTACTCTATGTGGATGATATACTTTTGGCTAGCAGTAACTTTAAACTGCTTAAAGACACTAAGAATTTTCTGTCAAAGAACTTTGACATGAAAGACTTAGGAGAAGCATCCTATGTACTAGGCATTGAGATTAAAAGAGATAGGGCGTAGAGACTACTTGGTTTGTCTCAACAGAATTATATTACCAAAGTTTTGAAGAGATTTGGTATGGAAAAGTGTGCAGCTGGAGAAGTTCCCATGTCCAAAGGTGATAAGTTAACCAAGAAGCAGAGTCCTAAAAGTGATGTTGAGAAGGAAAATATGGAGTCAAAGCCTTATGCCAGACTTGTAGGAAGTCTCATGTATGCACAAGTCTGCACTAGGTTAGACTTGTCTTTTGCAGTAGGGATTTTATCAAGGTTTCAATCCAATCCAGGCCATGAGCATTGGGTAGCTGGGAAGAAAGTGTTGAGGTACCTGCGGAGAACTAAAAGTCACATGTTAGTTTATAGACAAGTGGAGGATCTGAAACTTATTGGGTTTTCAGATTCTGATTTTGCAGGAAATTATCCAGACTCCAAGAAGTCAACTTGTGGATATGTGTTCATGCTTGCAGGAGGTGCTATTGCTTGGAAGACCATGAAACAAACACTTGTTTCAACTTCCACTATGCAAGCTGAATTTATTGCAGTGTATGAGACTGTGTGTGAAGGACTTTGGATTAGGAATTTTTTGATGCAGACCAAAGTGTTGAGTCATTGTAGCTGGTACACTTGTGATCTATTGTGAGAATGAAGCAGCTGTTTTCTTTAGCAAGAACATTAAAAGGTCAAATAATTCCAAGCACATCGATTTGAAGTATTATAGTGTTAGCTAGAGAAAGGGTAAAGCATGGTGAAATAGCTGTTTTGAGTATTGATACAAATTCACAGCTAGCAGATCCTTTCACCAAGGCCTTGTCAGTAGCAGCATTCCAGAAGCATACAGCAAGCATTGGAGTTTTAGCTAATCTAGATGCTTAGGTTCAGTAGAGAGTTAGTCCAGTTTGAGCATTTAAAATTCTAAGGTTTTTTGAGTTCTTGTATTTTCAGTTGTGATCTTTTGGCCTTATTTATCACAACTTATTTGTAATGATAGTTTATTATTATCAATAAAAATTTTGAGGTACGGTATTTTCAGATTTTGGTTATTGCTGCAGCTTTTATTGAATGTTCTGAAAATTGTCGATTTTGTGTTTAAAGTTATACTTGCTATCAGGTGGCTTAAATCATGTTTAGCATGATGTTAAGGTTCAAGCAATAATTTTAATCCATCGGTGTTTAGAAAAATTTGCTTGAGTTTCTGGTTTAAGAAACATAAAGTAGGATCTGGTATATGCCTTCTTGTTGATACACATTAGCATATATTGTATCACTTCTGGTTTGACATATGTGGATTACAGGAGCTTGTGTTAGTGGTTTTGAAACTCTGCATTTTTGTTAAAATGTATACTGTTGCTTACTCTGCATAAGTAACTGTGATCTGACCATGTTGGAATGGATTTTCTATTTGAGTTTGTCATCTGGCGCGCACTTCAGTAAGTTAAGTAGGTTTTGATGTTCTCTGGTGCAAATCATCGAGAATGATATGTGTGAGTCCAAGGGGGAGATTGTTAGATCAAATATGGACTTAACACATATCATCATAAAGTAATTGATGATTAGCTAAATGTCAAACCTAGTTTAACATGGATACAAACTGTAAATTAATACTTGTAACTTAATGGAATAGTGTATCTATTCATTAAGGTAAGTAATCATATTCTTAGTCTGCAAGAAAGACTACAATGAAGTGTTACATTAAGAATCTAACTAGGAAACCTAAACCGATATGGATAGCTTTAATGGGAAGCTTATTGAGGTTTAAGTTTCCTATATATATAGATGAATTGGTCCCTGATTACTACCGAAGTTAATTGCATAAAGCTCTGTCCAGTGAGAAGCTAGTTGGTAAGTAACAGAAGGCCATATTCTAGAGATCGAGTTCAGCAGCTGCAAGAAGATGGAATCCATGCCAGTAATTGCTGAAGGTAAGATTTGATCCTTTTATGATTATTGTCGAAGTTGTGTGCATATGTTGTGAGCATGTAACTATGGTTTTACAAGAAGCACAAAGAGAGTAAGGAGAGAGCAGAAACAATCTTTGTGTGAGCAACTCTAAGGGTCTTCGTGTATAGAAGAAAAAGTGAGTTGTGTGAATAGCTCTTGGGTAGAGTAATCTTCTAGGTTGAGAAAGGGTGTACAAGGGGCATCCGATTGGATACAAGGACTCGGGTTGGGTATAAACTTGAGTGCTCAAGTTGTGTATAAATGTGAGTGGTGTAATCTTGTACTTGTGTAAATCTCTCATTAGTGAAGATGAAACTCTCCGAGGACGTAAGCAAGAATATTGGCCGAACCTCGTTAAATCTTGTTGTCTTCTTGGCTTGCTTATTTCTTTTTTCCATCTCTACTAGTAGTACTAGAGTGACGGGGGATTAATTTCCCAACAGTGGTATTAGAGCTTCGGCTTATCAGTCGTGGATTGTTTGTCATGGCAGGTTCTAGCGTCTCACATTTCAAGGTGGAGCAGTTTGATGGAAAGGGAAATTTCACTCTATGGCAAAGGAGGGTGAAGGACATCCTAGTTCAACAAGGTCTTGCAAAACCTTTGAAGGGAAAGGATGCGAAGCCGGTGAAGATGTCAGATGAAGATTGAGAAGAGTTGGGGTCCAGGTGTGTCAGCACTATTAGGCTTTATATTGCTGACAATATTATCAATAATGTTAATAATGTAGATTCGGCACCTGAGCTTTGGGAGAAAATGGAGAAGCTTCATCTTGGGAAAGGCTTGCAGACGAAGTTGAATCTAAAGCGGGATCTCTACAAGTTCAAGATGGGAGTAGGTGCGAGTCTCATGGAGCACATGAATGTGTTCAGAGGATTGGTAGATCAACTAGCAAAAGTTGATGTAAAGATTGAGGAAGAAGATCAAGCCCTTCTACTTCTTACCTCGCTTCCCGATTCGTATGAGAATATTATCACTACAATCTTGTATGGTAAGGATACATTAAAGATGGAGGAGGTGGAATCGACTCTCTTAACTCACGAGAAGCGGAGGAAAGCCGATGATTCCCAAGTTTCCGTCTTTGTTGCTCAAGATCAGAATCGATGGGGAAGATCAACTGCCAGGGGATCTAGTGGACATAGCAGGTCTAAATCTAGAGGCAGGGGAAAGGGCAAGCAGTGCTACAAGTGCAAGGAGTGGGGATACATAAGGCCGGATTGTCCGTTGTGGAAAGAGAAGGATGATAAGGGCTCAGATTGCTCCATGACTGGTATAGCACAAGCTTCAAATGATTTTGGAGAAATTCTCACAGTCTCCAAAGGTAATTACACTTGTTCTCAACGTGATTGGATATTGGATACCGGTTCTTCTCATCATCTTTGTTCCAGGAGAGAATATTTTGATACGTTCCAAGAAGTCAAAGGATTTGTGACTTGGGGAGATGACACAAGGCGTTGTATCATGGGTGTTGGAACGGTGAAGATCAAGATGTTTGATGGAGCGGTTCGCACTTTGGGTGATGTTGTGTACGTCCCAAGGTTCCGGAGAAATTTAGTATCCTTGAGCCAGCTAGACTCCAAGGGCTGCAGGGTTTCGTCAGCAGGGGGAGCTATGAAAATACACTACTAGAAAAACCACATATAAGGACACCCAATAAGGACTCATTTTTGTCAACATGTCCTAATAAGCTTATGAGGACGGACAAGAAAAAAACAGGAGCAAACTTCTCCAAATTTCGCTGCCCCGCCGAAATTTTTTTGCCAAAAGTTAAATTTCCCACTTTTTTTTCCCACACCAATTCGCACTTTAGGTTGGCCGATAAAATTGGCCTCTATCATTTTAGTTGACCCCTCTCTCTCTCTCTCTCTCTCTCTCTCTCGTTTGCATCTCTTCCTCGTTGAAGAAAACAAATTCGAGCTCAGAGCAAAATCTTTTGCTCTGAGCAAACCAAATTCACTCACCATGGATGGGTAATTCTCCCTCCTTCTCGATCTGTCTATGGCTTTTTCTTCTTCTCGTCAAATCTGTTTGGTTCTGGGTAATAGTTGTGGGTACAGGGTACTGGTTCATGATTCTTCATCGGGTTCTTTCACCAGGATGTACGAGCTCTCTCCATTGCCTCTAACGAGGATCGATCTAAGAGCATTGACTGGAGGTGGCTTTGTTCTCTGTCTAGATCTGAATCAGATGGTATGCTGGAGGGTTCATTCAGAATCCTTAATTGTGTGCGTTTCAAATATAATTGATTTTTTTTTAATGTTAAAACCCAATGAGATTCTTTTCTTGTGTCAATTTTTGAAAGTAGTGTATCTTGTTTATAAGACTTGATGAATTGATGATATTTTGAATTGATGATATTTGAGAGTAGAAAAGTCCTTGACTTGTTACTGATTTATTTATGCAATTTCAATATTACAATCTTTGAGGCTGCTGAGATTCCACTATGCCAAAAAAGCTATCAGACAACAGAGTTCAGACGACAGAATAGTCATTTTCTGTCGTCTGAGTGTTTCAGACTAAATTCAGACGACACAAAAATTAAATGTGTTGTCTGAATACAATGAGAAACCATGCTTGTTTCATTTTGAAGATATGGTCAGACTCAGACGACACTTAAATGTCGTCTGAAAAGATGAAAATTTTTTTAGCAAAAGGTTTAGATTTCCCTCCAACAAGATTAAGTCTTTTCCCTCCTAATTGCCCAAACCCTATCGGTGACCAGTAAATGTAAAACTATTCAGACAACAGAGCTAAGAAATTCTGTTGTTTGAATAAGGAGTGTTTGACTTTTTTTATTTGAAGTCGATCTGTTTTGACGTACATAACACAAAGCACGTGTTATGTCTTTTTTTTTTTTTTTTTTTTTATTCACCAAAAAAAAACATAACACAAAACCTAGCAGCTTCGTGTTCTTCATTCCCACAAACCTCTATGTCTAAAACTCTCTTGCGCCAACCAGAAACTCTATACCTCTCAAAAATCAGCCCTCTCTCAAATCAAATCTAATTTCTGAAACCCAGTCCTCTCTCACCCAGATTTCTCTCCTAATCTCCTTGACGAATCGATGATCGACGGCGGTTGCATGATGGGCAGCGACACATCTCTTTTCGGGTTGCCACAGAAAGTCTAGAAACCCGTAGAGCAGAGAATCGTAACCCACCCGTGTACTTGCTCTGTTTTTAGCCTCCACTGACCCTTCCAGAAGTTCCATGACTTCTAGATGTTTACCGTGCCAAATCTATAGATAAGAGAAAAGCATCGGAGGAGAAGAGGTTTTTCATCGGAGGTGATGTTTTATTGATGCTTGTAGTTTTGTGGTTTTGAATCGGTGGATTTTGTTGTGGTTGGGTTTCAATTGATCTTGGTTTTTATGTTTTGTTGAGGTAATGATTTTGGTTTCTATGTGTTTGGGTATGGTTTTGTGGTTTTCAGTGGGTGGTTTTTGTTGAGGTTTGGATTGTTAGTTTTTATAGATGTTTGGGTGTTTTGTTGTTTGAATGGTGATGATTATTTTGTTCTTATTGTGTAGGTTTTATGCAAAGGAGTATTTGGCTTGTTCTTTTGGTGTTGTTAGTTGGTTTTACTTGGTTGTGCTGCTGTGAATCAGGTATTTAAGTTTTGTTTTCTGATTATTGATGAATCTTCTGTTCTTTAAATCGGAGGAAAACAAAAAGCGAATAAGCTCGATGAGAGTTTCTTCTATTGAGTTGGAATGACTTGGAAACAAGGAGATTGAGCGATGAGCTCGCTATGTCAAATTAATGTCTGACAGGAATTGAAGTACTATAGAAATGTAGGAAATAGATTCTATATATATATATATATATATAGAGCACATCTATTAAACCTCTTTCTTTGGTTAACATAAATGATCTCTCTTTAACTTGACGTCTTCATGATTGTAGGTTTGGATTTCTCACTAGAACAACATCACTGCAAGAAGGTGATTGTTACTTTGATAATTTCAATTATTGGTTTAGCAATTGATTTTGGTTTTTTTATTTTATATATATATATATATATATATATATATATATATATATATATATATATATATATATTTTATTGAATTCTGATTCCAGGTTTTAGGAATTGATCCGTTGCCATCTCACTATGTGGACTTGTTGTTTACAGTGTCATAATTATAGATGTGATTCTACTTCCTCTTTATTTGTTTGCTAAGGCTGTTTTTTTTTTTTTTCTTTTTCCCTTTTGGTTCTTTGTTGAGGGTTTTGTTTTCTTCTTTATCGTTAACAGTTAAGTATATATTGCTTGAATTAGTTATATGTATTCATTTAAGAAGCATTCTTGCTTACATGTATGTTTTGACATGTCTCAGGAGTGACGAACTCAGTTTATCATGGGGCTTTGCAATTCAGGTTTGAGCATATAAGCTTGGTGTCAATTGGCTTGCTGGTGAAGTTTTGAGGGGCTTAAAATTTATCAGGTATATATGAAGCTATATTCTATGCTACTTGGGTGCTGAGAAGTGAAAATTACAAAATACGAAAACTTTTTTATAGTCTTATGTACAATTGCATGTTTACAGGGTCTCAAACTTGATATTGACCGGTTTGATCTCCAGAAAGTAAAATTACCGGCCAGGTAAATATATTTGTTATTGCCTCCTCTATATATATTCTTCCACAATCTGATTTTAGTCTTAGTATAGTTATTGATCGTCAACCTACAAACATGAACATGAAATCCCTATATTTTGGTAACAGATGGATTGAAGTTGAGAACTTGAGATCTAAACATGGTCTTTGATCTTTCATTCTTTCATATATTGCTGTTTGTATTTAGCTTGGCTGCTTTTTTTTTTTTTTTTTGGTTCATTGTATGAATTGTTTGTAAGACTTGATGTGGACTTATCAATATTCATTAGGAACTACAACAACTAAGTTGCATACCTTACAGAATAGGCAATTAGGATAGGATGCTTGTGTTTTGCTGTGAATCTGATAGCATAATTAGGATAGCATAATTGATACCAATCTGATAGCATAATTAGGATAGCATAAATGATACCAATCTGATAGCATGTTTGTGTTTTAGGCATCCAAATGACCAAATATAAACTCTAGTTGTTCTATTACTGAAACAGGAATTTGATAGCTTCTTTGACTCAAAAGTCGACCAAAAAAAAAAGATAGTTTTGGTTTTCTAGGTTTCAGAAGCAGTGAAAATGAAGCATGTTTTATATGTTTTTAGTCCGAAATCAAAATGTATGGGTCATTGAATCTGTGGTTTTGTGTTGGTGGATTCAAATTCTTATGAGATTGGGTTACTGGGTTTTTTGCAGGTGAAGTATTTGCAAGAGCCGGACAACAATACCAAGTGTAAGTAATTTGTAGTTTAACCAATGTGTTTGTTTCGTGGGCTTATTAGTATGAGTTTGAGTGTTTTTGAAAATCTAATGGTTTTTATTGTTTTGCAATGATGAATCAGCCTGCAAAGCCAGAGGCAGCGATCTCCGCGTTCATTTTAAGGTACAAAAGAACTTGATACTCAAAACTGGCCGGTTCAAAAGAAGTTGACCAAAATTCTAGATAGTTTTGACTTCAGCTTGTGGATAGACAAAAAAAATATATATTAATATTCTTCACCATTACATTTTCTAAAATGATACCTTTTTTTTTCCCCTCTCAAATTGATCTTTTCCTGTACATTAATCTCAAGAGGAACAAAATCACCAACCCAAAGTTTATCTTCACTTCTTTTAAGTCTTTCTTTGTAATCTTTTACTTGCATAAAGCAATCATGTAGCTGCAGATAATAAAACAACATTCATTAACTTTAGGCAATGTTCCAAAGAGTTTACTATCTAGCAATCTGATCGAAAACACCTTGGACAACTGCATGTCTCTGGCCGCCTAATGCAATTATTAAATGATGTTAATATTTCTTTTATCTTTGATAATTACATTGTGCGGCGTATCTAATGTTTTGATACATCTGTACAGGTCGCTGAGATTGTTGCTAACTTCATTGTGAAGGGTCTGGTATTCCAGCAAGGTCGTAGTTCAGGCATATCGTCAGGCAATTACAAGTAAGTTTTTCTTAACATCGTATCTCAATGCATGACTTGCAGCTCTTGTATAGTTTTTTCATTAAATATAGATGATTGAGGATTGATCTTGTACATTTTTCTTTTTTACTTCTATAGTTAGTTAGTTCTGAGCAGTATAGCATGTATTGTGTTTGGGATATATAAATGTATGTAAGGTGTTGTACAAATCTTGATTATTTTACTTTTTCTGTGTAAGATGGATAAATCATGGATGAATGCTGATAGAAGGTCACGCAAGTTTGAGGTAGGAGTAGGACAGTTTCTGAAATTTGCCTCTGCTAATGCCAACAACCAAGCAAAAATACGTTGTCCTTGCCTAAAATGCTGCAATACTGATGGATTTTCCATTGGAGTTGTTAAGGACCATATTTTTTGGAATGGTATTGATAGTAGTTATAAGCATTGGAGGTGGCATGGAGAACCTAATACAGCTGCCATTTCTGGCAATAGAAGAGGGGAAGCTGAAACTGTAGATTGGGATGGGGGTAGTAGGATGGGAGAGAATGATGTAGAAGGAGAGAGTGAGGATGAGGAGATTTCAGAAGACTCAAATGAGTTTCTGAAGTATGTGGAGGATGCCGATAAGCCTTTGTACCCTGGTTGTACCAAGACAACCAAGTTAAATGGTCTGATTCAGACATTCAATCTGAAAGCAAAGCATGGAATGACTGATTCCTGCTATTCTGACATGCTGATAATGATCGGGGGTTTGCTTCCTGAAGGAAATGAGGTTCCTGCATCTTTATATGAGGCAAAAAAATCACTTAGTGCATTAGGTATGGAGTACCATAAGATTCATGCTTGTCCAAATGACTGCGTCTTGTATAGACAGCAGCATGCAGATGCTATTATCTGCCCCACTTGTGGTGCTTCAAGGTGGAAATTAGGCAAGGATAAAACTGAAAAAGTAGGGATACCTGCCAAGGTTTTATGGTACTTTCCACCAATCCCGAGGTTCAAACGGTTTTACCAATCGGCCAATACAGCTAAGAATCTGACTTGGCATGATTATGGTAGAAAGAAAGATGGAATGATGCAGCATCCAGCTGATTCCCCGACTTGGGATTTAGTTGACAAGAAATGGCCGGAATTTGGAAGTGAGCCTAGGAACCTTCGACTAGCCCTCTCATCTGATGGGTTTAATCCTCATAGTTCTCTAAGTAGCAGGTACTCTTGCTGGCCTGTTATACTTGTGACATATAATCTTCCGCCATGGCTATGTATGAAGAGGAAGTATATGATGTTGACGCTGCTGATCTCCGGACCAAAACAGCCTGGTAATGATATCGACGTATATCTGCAACCTTTAATAGATGATCTAAAAGTCTTGTGGGATGGGGTTGAGGGAGTATATGATGCCTTTAGAGGGGAATACTTTAAACTAAGAGCTATACTCCTCTGGACCATTAATGACTTTCCCGCTTATGGGAACTTGTCAGGCAGCAATGTGAAAGGATACAATGCTTGTCCGATATGCGTTGATAAGAGTGGACCATATAGGTTGAAGAAAGGTAATAAAATGTCATTCATGAGGCATCGTCGATACCTACCTAGACATCATCCCTATCGAAAACAGCGTGCTGCTTTCGACAATACAGTAGAGGAGGAGCTTGCTCCTGTACCATTAACCGGAGAGGAGGTGTTTGCTAGAGTTGAGGGTATGAACTGTGCATTTGGCAAAAAGTGTCATCCTGCAAAGAGTGTTGAAGACCGAAGCAGGCCTTGTTGGAAGAAGAAGTCAATTTTCTTTGAACTAGAGTATTGGAGATATATTCCTATACGACATAATCTCGATGTAATGCACATTGAGAAGAACTGTTGTGATGCTATCATTGGTACATTGCTAAACATTCCCGGGAAGACAAAGGATGGGGTTGCTGCTCGTTTAGACATGGTTGAAATGGGCATTAGGACTGGTTTGAATCCCAAAATTGGTGCCAAAAGAGACAAGTTACCTTTAGCTAGTTGGAATTTGCTGCTAAATGAAAAGAAAATAGTTTGCAACTCTTTTTTCAATATGACAGTGCCTGTGCGGTTTTCATCAAATGTTAGGAGCCTTGTCTCTATGGATGATTTAAGACTTGTTGGTCTTAAATCGCATGATTGTCACACTATCATGCAAATTCTGCTCCCTGTTGCTTTACGATCTGTTCTTGAGAAGCCTGTTAGGTATGCAATCATTCGCTTCTGCCTATTCTTCAAGGCTATATGTGCCAAAGTGATTGATGTTTCCAAGCTACAAAAAATGCAAGCTGACCTAGTTATTACAGTTTGCTTGCTTGAGAAGTACTTCCCACCATCCTTTTTTGACATCATGATTCATTTGACTGTGCATCTTGTCAGAGAAGTAGAGCTTTGTGGTCCAGTATTTTTTCGATGGATGTATCCATTTGAGAGATACATGAAAGTGTTCAAAGGATGGGTGAGATGTCGTAGGCACCCTGAAGGGTGCATAGCAGAGTGTTATATTGTCGAAGAGGCTGTTGAGTTTTGTGCTGAACGTATGCTTGATGATGCTGGTACTGCTGGAATCCCAGAAAGTAGCAAAGCAGAATTTCGGAATGCATCCAAACCGCTATCAGGTGCTTCCATGATTTCTGTTTATGGAAAAGAAATGCATCAAGCACATCTTTGTGTATTGCAGAATACGGAGGATGCGTTGCCATATTTCCTGTAAGTCATTACTTATTCCTTTTTTCTTTTTCTTTTTTAATAATTATAATTAATGTCAGCAAATTCCCTTCATTATTTTCTATTTCTTGCTAAGTGTTTTGTTTTTCTCCTCCATCCAGTGAACATTTGGAGTTATTAAAGTTGCTTTATCCTAAGTTCTCAAAAAATGAAACGTGGTTGAAGAATAAACAGAATCAGACCTTTTCGAACTGGTTAAAAGAGAGGGTAAGTTCTTCATTATTGATACATTTGCAACAATAAAATATTATGTTTTGATGGCTATGTAATGTATGTACTGTTTGCAGGTTTCAAATGAACTCATGTTTGCTGACAATAATGTTTCACATACAATGAGATGGATGGCAGCTGGACCAAAGAATGAAGTGCCAACATTTAGTGGATACCAGGTTAATGGTGTTGATTTCAACACCAAGGAGCGTGACAATCTTCGATCTGTTCAAAACAGTGGGGTATTTTTGCTTGCTGATGCAATGCAGATTTCTAATGCAAGGGATAAAAACCCTAGAACAGATGATATGCACTTTTACGGTGTGATTAAGCATATATGGGAGTTGGACTACTACAAGTTTAGGGTACCTTTATTCAAATGTGATTGGGTAGAGAATGTTAGGGGCATCAAAGTAGACGAACTTGGGTTTACTTTGGTGAATTTGAATAGGATAGGGCACTTAAATGATGCTTTTGTCTTAGCTACGCATGTTAAGCAAATATTTTACATACAAGACCCCCTTGATGTGCAATGGTCAGTGGTAGTAAGGTGTCCAGATAAAGACTACCAAGAGGCTAATGATGATGAGGAGCTACAAGATATTGAAGTGGAACAGCAGCCATATAATGCCACATTGCCATCTATTGAGACTTTTGATGACATAGTTGGTGATGATCACATCAATTATATGCGACCTGGAGATGAAGCCATATGGGTTGAGAATGAAAATAGTCATCGTCGCTTATAGGATTAGATAATAGGGTTGTTTCCTTGCACTTTTGTTTGCTTCACCCGTCTTTGTACTGTGTGATTATTGATGAAATATATGAACCTTTTTAATATGTTAGTTGTTTTGTTAGTACTAGGTTCAATTTAGCTGCTAATGTGTTGTGTACTTTTGTGTACTGTGATCTGCTATTTGTTTTCAACCATTTATTTATACATATTGCTAACTGTTGACTTGTTTCTTTTAGGTCATGGCTCCCCGGTCTAACAACACAGCCAAAGCTAGAGCTATAGCACTAAGGATGAAGGCATTGCAAATGAAAAGAGGTCAAAAGATCGTGTCAAAACCAGCTGTTGAACATATGCAGGATGTACCACTAAAATCTACCTTCGCTCAGCAAGATGCAGCCCCTAATAAAGCTGCAACCCCCAAGAAAGCTCAAGCGACATCAAGAAAAACAATGTTGACACTTGCTCACTCTAACAAATCTGCATCCCCAAAGAGAAGTGTATCCAAGCAAGCTGGTAAGTCCAAGAAGGCAGCATATGCACGTAATGTTGGAAAGAGCAAGGCCCTTGATGAAGAGGACAACCTAACCGGTGGACTACAGTTACTTAAGCGTGGGATGGTAACGATGAATCGCATTTCAAGGCGACTTATTCGTGGAAAGAGGCTGAAAGTTGAGTGTAATGCTCAAGGGGAACCAATTGGAAAGGCAGCTAAGGAGATGCAGTCCTATATTGGGGTATTGGCACGTACAAGGATCCCGATATCTATAAAGGATTGGAGAGAAGTGAAATTAGATGAGAAAGACAAAATCTGGGAAAGTATTGAGGTAATTAATCTGACTATATGTTTAATTGTATGATAATGTTGTTCTATATAGCTGTGTTACTTGTATTCTACTTATTTTCATTAACAATGAGCAAATATTAAAGAAAGGTTCCCGCTTATGGTTTTGAACATATGCAGGAAGCATTTGTGGTGCCTAAGGAGTGGAAGAAATTGGTTATTACATCAGCCGCCAATAAATGGAGAGAATTCAAGAGCAAGTTGACAAACTGGTACATTATGCCATATTTGGATAACCCTGAACTGTTGAAGTTCCCTCCCGATGATTATCGATCCATTGACCAGCGTGACTGGGATAAGTTTGTTGCTGATAGGACTACCACAAAATTTAAGGTTTGGCAACTACTGAATTTTAGTCCAAGAACAGATGATAATGCTTTTATTCTATGTCTATATCTGTTAAAATCTTCAAGACGCTCTAATATTGTGGACACTTCTGCATACTCTTTGAAGGAACTTCGCGAGGCACAAATAAAAAAGCGAAAGGAGAATAAGTACCCTCATCGAATGGCGCGAAAAGGATATGCTAATCTTCAAGAAGAACTGGTTAGTATAGCCTTTTCTAGAGTACTTTACTGTATAATTGTTCTTCCTTGGATTTAGGACAAAGTAATGATCATTATACCCTCTATGTTCATATAGTCTGAAACAATACCGATCGAAGAACTTGATCGTGCGACAATGTGGGTAAAGGCACGACAAGACAAGACCGGCAACTTCAACGGGCCGGAAGTCAAGAAGACAGTTGAAAAAATTGTAAGTTCAATTACAAGTGTAATTATTTTTTCTGAATTTTTATATTTAATTTGCATCATTCATGCATCTGATGCTTCTATTTTATATTTACAGGACAAACTAAGGCAAAAATTGTGTGAAGGTGAAGTGAATTCTTCTGGATCAGATGATATTCTAACATTGGCATTGGGAAACCCCGAGGCCCCTGGCAGGGTACGAGGTGTTGGTGGCTTTGTCAAGCCGGCTGCTTACTTTAATATACCAAAACGCCGAAAGGAATCTGTACAAGACACCTTGAGGGTGAGTGTGAAGAGGATATTAGCTGAAGAGAAAGAAACTATCATTGCCAATGAAAGAGCTAAATGGGAGCTGGAGATGGAACATCACATTGCCAAGGAAATAGCTGTTTGGGAGGATAGGTTTAAGAAGTTGGAAGAAAAGGTTGCGAGGAAAGAGGTTGACAATGATTCATTGAAAACGTTGACACCATTGAATGATATTGGTTCTGGACAAGGCAGCTGTTCCCGGCAAAATGACAAGGGTATGAAGGTTGGTCAAACTGAGCTTGCTAGAAATGTCAAGAAGAAGTTAATCTTGAACAATGCTGCACAAGTGGATGTTGAAGAGGAGACTGCTATGCCGTTTCTGGATAGTAAATTGAGCAGCAAATTTGCATCGGTTATTGAGGATGATGTTGGGATAGTTGGTAGACCTCTCATCAAGACTAAATTCTGGGAAGAAGTTCCGGTAAACTACACCCTATTACCTTACCTTCCTTCCTTTACTTTCTGTTACCCTTATGGTTAGATTGATAGATCATACTTACTGATGCATGCCGATTTCTGAAATCTGATTTATGCAACTGTTTCAGAAATCTCAGGTTATGACCAATACGGTCAAGTTGGAGTCTAAGCTAGCAATAAATTCATTGGATAATGTAGTTGCTCTTGGAACCATCGTTGAAGTTGATATTGAGGCCAGCAAACAAACAATCCATGGTGTTCCAATGGGAGAGGAAAATGTGCGCGTGTCAGTCACCAAAGCTATTGTTGAAGATGCTTTGCTACCATTTCCTATCAAAGATGAGATTGTCAAAATACGCGATGCGATTGGCACATGCGTTGCTTGGCCTAAAAACTTGATTATACCCCCCACAGTTGAGCAAAAGGTAATTTCATTTGTTCATTAGTACATTTTCAGAAACCCTAAACTATTTTGATCTAATAATGATGCATATTATTGTTTATAAATATAGGAAGGAGTAAAGCGTAAAATTGTGAAGAAGAGAAATAGCGACATATATGATGATGATGATCATGATGACCTTCAAAACCTGCCAGCCAAGTTGCCTTTACCCCTAAAGATGTTGTGCCAATGGGCCAACACATTCTTAAAGGATGGGTTCACCATCCACACCACTTTGGGAGAAGAGCTTTTAGGCCATCCAAAGAAGGTAGCTATCTTTAGGAGGGATGTGTATGCCATGACCAACATGAAGGAGATATCGAACGGCTCATTAGTGATGTATATGAGGTTTGTAGTGCATATTAAATCTATTAAATTGTATTAGGTTGTATGGTGGCCATCTTCAATGTTGTAATTGGTGTTAAACTAAATCTGCTGTTTTTGTAGCTACCTCTATCAGGTTTTGAAGAAAACAAAGATGCTGGAAATGATCGCCTTCATAGACCCTGATCACACTGGTGCACTTGCGTGTGGAAATCCAACAGAACGAGCTCGTTCTCTAGCTGTTCGGTATGGAAATGGGAAGCCTGGCCAGGTTTTTCTAGTTCCATATAACTCAGGGTAAGCAATTTTGATTTAGACCTTACCTCCTAATATCTACAGTATAAATGCATGCTATCTTCATTAATTTGGGTATTGAGTTGAACATTTTAATGTTAGTTGTCATTGGATGTTGACGGTTGTGAACCCCGGTGAAGAAGTGGTGCACTTCATGGATCCATTAAAGAGGCGACTCATCACCGGTGAATGGAAAACTATTGTGGACGAGTAAGCGGCTTCTACATTCAGTTTGGTTCAATGTTAAATTGGTTGTTATACTTGCATTTTGCTGGAATTATTTATATCTAAATGTTACTTTGTAAGTTGTTCAGTTTCTGGCTGATTGTTGTTCTCGTCATTTTGTTTCAGTTCCATCAGAATATACAATGCACAGAAAAATAAGAAAGGCAGAAAAATAGTTCAATGGAAAAATTGTGCGGTACGAGTTGCAAACCAGCTAACTATATGCTAGTTGATTTTACTTCAACAAATGTTCTTTTTATTCCATAGCATCAGCCAGGTATTCAATAATTTTATGATGTTTCAGGGCATTCCGGAGCAATTGGGCGATAAAACTTGTGGACTGTGGATTATGCATTACATGAAAGACATAGCGGAGGACAAAAATCAACAGTGGAGTGCTAAGGTATATATATATATATATATATATATATATCAACTCCTTCCAATTCTGATTAATGTTGTGAAACATATCCATTCACATTAACTTGTATTTTTTTTTATACTTGCAGTGGGAAAGGAAAGCAAATCACTTCTACACACAAAAAGACATTGATCAGGTCCGGGCCGAGTGGGCAAAGTATGTCAGCCAATTTCAGCAAAGCTAGTGTGTCGAGAAGATTCTAATTTTGGACATGCATCATCTATAACCCATATTAACTAGTTATGCAGTTGGTCTAAGTATCTATTTTTGGCCTGCAAGTACAGTTTATGATCAGTAGCTAGTATGAGATATCAGTGGTTTTTTGGGTTACATTTGTTGATCATACCAACTGCTATGGGTTATTGAACTGATGTTTATTAAGTTTAGCTCCATGATGGATGTATGTATAGCTCCAGGAACAGATTGATCAAATATTGGTATTTTTGTGAATGGATTTCATATTTGATGAATGCATTGTGTTGTTCCCAGATTTACATGATTATGGCACAACAGGGATACGAGTATGACATCTGGAATAGAAAGCAACAACAAAATGATGTTGTTGGACGCGTCAAAGAACAACAGAAACAAGAAAAATTGTGTTCATATTTGGACACTCAAACAACAGAAAATTGTCATCTAAAATAGAAAGTAACAACAGAATTAAATCCAAGTGTGTTGTTTTTTATCCACTCAAAAAACAGATAATTGTCGATAGAACCAAAATTCTATGGTTACAAACAAAATGAAACAACATTTAACTATCGCTCAAATTAGCTTCAAGCAACAAATAATTGTCCTGTCTGTGCTCTTCAACCTTTAGTTAACTGTTGTAGAGTATAAATCACAACAATAGATAAATGTAACCTTAACAACTTTCAAACCACACTTAATTGTAACTCCAAGTTATATTCCACAACAGATAACTATTACTATAAGTTAATAAAAACCACAGACAACTGTTATTTGTATTCCTTTTAAACGTCATTTAACTGTCATCTATGACTAAACTCAAACGGTAAATAAATATAGTATTAACTAAGTTTAATGCACACTTATCTGTGACTATAATGCATATAAAACAACATATAAATGTTATCGTAGGAGACTAAAGACGATAGATAATTGTATTCTAAACTGAATACGAATGACAGTTAACTGTTATTGAACTTAGAATAAAACAACACTTAACTGTTATTATAAGTCCATTCAGACCACATAAATTATAAGGAACTGTTATTTGTTTCTAGTTCACACGACATTTATCTGTCGTTTGAATTCACTACCTCATGTCTCGATTTCATCAGACAACAGAAGACCCAAAAAATTTCTGTCGTCTGATAAATAAGACGACAGAGGAAATCTGTCGTCTGATTCCCCAAGAGACGGCACCGTACTAGACAACAGAAATTTCTTTAATCAGACGACAGATATCCTCTGTCGTCTGATAGCTTTTTTGGCATAGTGTTCATTTATGCTTCAAGCCCAGGACATTGACAGCGCATATGAAGGTAAGGTTAGTTTTCGCTCCATTTTTCATTGATTTCGCTGTTTAATAAACTGAAAATTCCAAAGCATAAGAATATTGAAAAGGTTTTGGAAGGTCGTCGATTCATCATCCTCTCTGAATTTTTGTCCATGAGACCTTAGAGATTTAATTTTTATTTTCTTTTGTAAGAATTTGTCCTTTAAATTTGTTTGATGTTGGTGATAATGATGATTATGATAGGTGCAAGTATATTACCTATTTTCACTACTACAAAAATTGAATCAGACGACGCCTCTCAGACGACGCATCACAATTTTCCGTCGTCTGATTGATTTTTATTTTTTTAGATGTCGTTTTTATAAAATCCGTCGTCTGATAAGGAATTACGAATGAGTTTAGAAGACGTTTAAGGATAGAACCGTTGTATGACCCAAAAAAAATTGAGTGGCAAATTTTCTGCCATGTATGTGGTGCCAAATCTCATATCAAACTCCACATTCCCCCCTAATAGGTATTAAACATTCGATGAGAAAACCCTCAAATTTAAATGGTTGTATTCAGACCACATTTTTACACAAATCTGTTGTGTCATTCCTTGTCCAAATTGATAGGGTCGAGTTTGAAACCCTAACACTCGAGTAAAACAAAATAACAAAAAGAACAAACATACCCAAAAGGCCAAAATCAAAACCCTCTCTCGACAGCGCCTCACTCTCGCCTCGCCTCACTCTCGACAGACCCAATTCTCTCGACTTGCCTCACACTCTGCACTCACTGGCAACCCCAACACTCCCTCTGCTTGGCAAAACCCGACCTCTCTCCCCCTCGACAAACCTTTTCTCGTCAAACCCTATTTCTTCTTCTACAAATCCCAACCAAAGCTCTCTCTCTCTCTCTCTCTCTCTCTCTCTCTCTTCTCGACAAACCCAGACCAAAACCTAATGGGTTATTCGATCTGGGAAATAGTGAAGCCCTTCATCGATGTTGACCTCAACAACTCCGAGCTCTATTCTGACCGCGCTCAGGCCAACATCAAATCCAACTATCTCTGGTAACAACCCCCCTCTCTCTTGCAATTTCCGAGATCGGCTGTGTGTTTTTTGCTTTGTACAAAGTGAAAGAGAAAGAGATTTGGGTAATTTCTGGGCATTTAAAAAGCTAAATGCCCAAATCGGTGAGTTGCTGTCTCGAAGATTAGGGTTCTCCTTCCGCCGCTTGCCATCGCCATCGCCTCTCTTCAGTCTGGGTTCAAATTTCAAAATGACGAAGTCGCCATCGCCATTGTCCTTTCTGGCTCTCCTCTGTCCTCTCTGGCTCTCTCCCTCTCCAGGCTCCAGCATGGTCACACATCGACAAAACACATCGACTGAGCAAGTGAGTCGAATTTCTCATGAATCTGAGTTTCTCTTTCTCACGAATTTCTGGGTTTTCACTTTTCACTCTTGGTTTGCAGTTTGCTCTCTTCAACTCTTCGGTCTCTTCCTGAAGCCGTCAAGCAACAAAGCAGATTCTGGGTTCGACTCTTCAAGCTCAGTCAGTCGCTGATTCTTCAAGGCTCAAGCTCGGTGAGTCGCTGACTCGCTAATTCTTCAATTGAAAGTTTGAAACTATGAATGTAAGAAACTTAGAATGTTTAAGTTGCTGCCTTGCTGTTGCTGGGCATTTTGAATCTCTGATTCTTCGAGCTGATTCTGCATCTGTTCTGGTTCTTAAGTTTCTGATTGGTGTTCTGTTCAGGGATTCTTGTATGAGTTGTATCTGTTTTGGACTTTCCTAGTTTGCTTAATGCTTATTGTATCTGTTTTGGTTTAATGAAATTTGGCAGTTTTGCCTATCTTGATTAATAGAACTGCATCTGTTTTGGTAAATTGAATTGCATCAGTTGTGGACTTGTGGTAAATTGAATTACGCTATGCATGTACTGTGCCACTGCTGAATTCTATATTGGTTTTGGTGATTTTATTTATTTTCATCATTATTTTGGCCTCTACATGACAATGATTTTTGGAATTAAGTTTCAGCTGCTTAGAGAAGCTAGCACTTCCGTTTTGGAGATACTGAAACTTGATGTTATCTCATTTTTGTACATTCCAATACAGGTACTATTTTCAGTTTTAAGTTTTGCAATATTTGATTTCTTGAAGTATATATTCTTGCCTTGGTGTATCAAACATTTTGTTTTGTAGGTTGTAGGGAATATTGCTCAATTGAACATATAAATATGAATCGGTTGTAGATCTGTTCATATACCATTGATATCAGCACTGTTAAGGAATTATTTGATCATGGTTTTTTTTATACAGAACGCTTACAGCTGCTTATATATATATATATATATATATATATATATATATTACTTTATGTCCTGCAAGTATAGGAACTTCTGATAGGGAAAAAATTGGTCTTTCTTATTTATTTTTAAGATTATGGTGGTGAATATAAAGGCGCTGTAATCAATTGTATCTAGCATATTGAGGTCTTTGTCACTTATGAGGGAGCTTTACTTTGGTGCATATAATCATCTTGGTACCAACCATATCATTAGTTTATGTCTGTGATGTTTTCTGTACTTTTGAAAAGCATGGTCCTAGAATATCAAAGTAAGAGGTTGATTCATTCCAAAATCACGAAAGGTAAGAGGAGAAGTAAAGGTCATGTAAAAAGTGTTGTTATATTGTTCCCGTAGTGGCATAGTGCAGTTAATTACTTTTACTGTCTTACAGAACTCGCAAATCTGTTTTATGATTGCAGTCGGAAGTAATTGCCTTAGATGTTTTTAATCTACTGAAAAGAAAAATAGGATTGTTTTGGTTTCAATCTTCTCAGGATTATTTGGTTGGGAACAAAAAAACAAAAGAAAGAAAGTAGGATCAAGATGCAGTTTTCTCTTTGTTTCTTTTAACTAAATATCTCTCTGTTATTGTTCTTGCATCAGTGTCTCTTTATATATGTCAAGCTGCTACCTAGCTTCATATTTTATACAAAGTAAGGTACCTAAAGACTTCATACGTCCTCTTACAGCTCTATCAACGTGCAGTCATACTATACCCTCACTTATACTAGATGTGCACACCTCCATTTGTTGTGAAGACTAAGATTTTTAGTGCCCATGAAACATATTTGTTTTAACTTTTAAGTGCAGAACCATTTTACCATGCATATATGTCATGAATCATAATTCCATATACAAAGGCATATGTTGTATGCATGTACTTCCACGTGGATGTATGTGTTTGTGTGTGCATTGATGCATATTTTGGCAAGTTACTAGTTTCTATGATCAAACATCTATGTGACTCGAATTGATTGCTTATCTTCAGGTAGTTGGAAAAAAAGTATATAAGGCTCTATCATGCTTCATTGTCAGAGGAACTCTATGCACATACTGAAACCATGCTTTGCAACTCAAGTCAGGTAATTGCATTCTTGACCTCATTAAAGTAAGGAAAAGATCTAACCAAACTGGCTAATACCTTATCGAGAAGGCAGATGCTAAAAGTAGACCTATATTTTCATATGTTTGCATGTGCCAAGGCTATACATGATTATTAGAAAATATGTATCCATACTTTCTCTGGAAAGTCAGCTGATCTTGTGGAGAAAACAATACACGTTAGTTATTTCCAGCAGGTTTATTTCACATTCTCCACCTTGCATGTATTAATCATAGATGAGCTAATCTTATGGGTTAATAGATGGGAACAATTTCTATACATTGTATTAATGACCAATTTCACCGATGCTAAATGTAAACAAAAAGTAATGTTTGTTTGATGGTTGCAGCTTTTAACATCAATTGAAAACTTCTGCATCTATTCAATTGTTGTTGGAATGGTTATTGGGATATCAGTTGGAACTCAAAGAAGGGCTGCCCATTCTTACTAGTCCCAAGGATCACAGACAGTAGCTCGACTTGTAGACATGGAGCTGCAAGGGTACTCGGCCATTGTATGATGTACAAAATAGCAAAAGTCGACAGAAACAGAGAAATAAGACAAATGTACAAATGACCCTCTTAAATTTGTGTATGAATATTTGGGAAATACTCCCTATTTGATATCAATTTACTGAATTCATTTTACATATGGTGGGATTTGAATTAATTTGATTGTTATATATCTTGACCAACATTTTATAGCACAATTGTAAAAGCTCAATGTGTCATCTTAAAGCACAGATACATTTAATTGTTAGTCTTCACACCACACTTTTTGCCAAAAGAACTGTCGAATGTATACAATAGTTATGACGGCTACAAAATAAAAACTGTCGTCTGAATATAAGTCACACAATGACCATAAAATAAAACGACATCTGAATCGCAATCACACAACAGTTTTTAAAATCGCCCGTTGTCTGAAGAATAGTACACAACAGCCAATGCTGTCGACAGGCTGCCGGCATGCTGTCGATAGGCTGTCGGCATGCTGCCGAGCCCTTCACACGACGGTTCCCTACAATCGACCTTCATCAGACGGCGCCTCGATATACGACGGTCAGCCTCCATATCAGACGACAGTTTTTGCCCGTCGTCTGTTTCAATTTCTGTAGTAGTGTTTGTTCTGTTAACGTATAACAATCTGTTCTAAGCATTTCTTTACATGTCTATTGTTGAGCAGACAACAATATTTGACTTCCGATTTTTGGCGCTATTGGTTGTTGAAGGTTCATATTCTTACTTGAGGAGAAAAAGTAAATGCCTTGAGGTCTTCAACTCTGAACATATTAATGTAAGATATGATTACACTATTAACTACAGTTTCTTCACTTGTTCATACTCATACAACTTTGCAGGGTTGTGTTTATATTGCTGGAAGTTTGAGACTTATTACTAAACGAATGCTATGAATTTCACCTATGATTACAGAAACTAGCTGAGGATGACTGAGACGATGGCTCAAACGCCCTTTCCTCAGGCTAGTGGATTCACTTTCATGCTTTCTTTGTTGTGTTTAACTATCTCTTTTAATTTTCTAGAGCTCGCTGCGCGTTTAGTAATTTCGTCTTATAATTATGTGTCTGTAGTAGTCTTAAACCTTTTAGGTGGAATTTCTGGGTTTCAGAATGTGGAACTTTGCCAGAGGATATGGAACTTACTAGACAAATGAATGAGTTGGGGCTTCCGGTCTCATTTCAAACAAATAAGGAGGTACATTACCCTATTTTCTTATTTCAATTGAAGTATTAAGTACTGCTTTTTCAGCTTTCACATTCACTACTACAAGCAGAGGTAGTATTAATCTGACTTGTTGAAGTTGAGACTCATTTGCAGAAGCAGAAAACAGTATCTCAAGGAAACAGAAAAGGAATGGGCCTGAAGATGATGTACAGGCTTGTGATTCCTTACAGGCTTACACAACAGTGCCATGCTCACTGATGTAACAACAAATTTAGTGAATTCAGCTGTGTTAGATGATGTACTTTACCCAGGCAGCTGCTGCTAATGGCCATGATAAGCTCTCGTTTTCATTTTGTAAATTCAGAATAAATGCTGCCTTCATTTTGTTGACTGTCATTGTTTGGTATATTTTGAATTGGAATTTCATTAGATAAGAGCAAGCTCTTACCTATTGGAACTGATGATACTTGCATGTTATAATTTTTTGTGGAGAAAAAGGAAGGCTTGCTCTTGGGTTTAGTTTCAAAATTCTGCATTGTCAATTTGTCATGATGCTCTTACATCATTGTGTTCTTTAATATTTCAGTGTGCTTCAATATGGATCCCCTTTAATATTTCTGTTTGTCATGAATAGATTAGTCAGAGGCTCGGCAAAAAACACCGCCTTTCATAGGTGTTTTTGCTATCTAGACCTTTGTTGGTTAGTTTTGAATTCGATGCATGCACTTTTGACTTTGGTTTTGTGGGTGATCGATATTTTTCTTTGTAGGTTTTGTGAGGGTTGGCATTTAAGCTCAGCTTTGTGTAATCAGATATGGGAAATCGTTGAATTCCAGTTGTCAAGTATTCGTTTCTGTTTCGGTGTGCCTGTGAGTATTTTTCTGTGTTCTCCATTTTCAGTTCAGTTTTGAGGTATTGTTTTCATGTGTGTGTGACTAAGAGGATGACATTGCTGTGATGTTTGTATATAAAGGCATCTCATTTCTGTTTTGCGCATTTTCAAATAGGTCCATTTTCCTGTGGGAATCTTGAAGTATGGAGATGTTGATGCAAGTACACTAACCAACTTAAACGCGGTTTTCTTTTAATTTGAGTATAAATATTATACTCATTTTTGTTTCAAGAAAATGAGTATAATAATTATTATAAGTATCTTTGTTTCAAGAAAGAACTCATTTTTTGTTGTTGTTATCATCTCAGTGGGCATTGATGGCTTATTTAGAAATTTCGAGATTCTCAAGAAAACTGGGTTGAACAAATGGTACCTATATTTTCAGTTCTATTCTTATTTCTTACTGACCTGTGAAACAGAAATTTATATATTACTACCCATGTACAGTTTGAGTTTTTATTTTTTATTTTTTATTGATGTGAGATAAAAGTTGTATTCATCATGTCCCATGTAGTTTTTCCATCGATCTCTCTTCTTGATGATGCAATTTTGAATTATCTGTACTGTTTCTGTCACAGTCTGAGGTCCGGATCGTGCAATGTGTTTCATTCTAAAGCCTGTAGACAAAAAATGCGGAGGGACAGACTGAATGGCATGTACGCTCCAGTTTCATCCTTAATGTTCATAACCTCATTGTGTTGTATCTGTCTTCACAAGTACGCTCTAGGAGTGTTAATATGTACTTGATATTGGTTTGTGCTATATGTATCAGGTTATAATTGAAGATATTGGGAAGCAGATTAAGCAACTATAAACCTACAAGGTGCAGGACATTGATTTACTTGACTAGAATTGTTGAACTGTAATTTGTTATACTTTATAAATTTGTTTGCATATGGTGTATTTTGATTCAGTTAATATTGCATTTGGTGGTGTATTTTGAGGGGTGTACAATTGGAGAAAGCTTCCTTTTATTATTAATTAAATTTTTTTTTTTGGGTTTTTTACAAGTTTTAAGGACACGTTTTGAACGTCCTCTATGACTCTTTTAAGTGTCCTGTTTTAGTTTTAAGGACACATATGAGTGTATTTTTTGTGTCCTCTTATGGTTTCAAGGACTCCATTTTCAGAGCTTTTAGGACACAGTTTGTGTGTCCTAGTATAGAATAGAGGACACCTATTAGAAGATATAAGGATGCAATTTAGGTGTCCTCTTATGGATTTAAGGACACTGCATCTAGAGCTTTAAGGACACACAAACTGTGTCCTCGTATAGAAAAGAGGACACGTTTTCAGTGTCCTTGTTTGAGACTTATAATGACTGCTGGATAGAGGACTCTTTAAAAAAAAAGTCCTTGTATGTATTTAAGGACACAGTTTCAGTGTCCTTAAATGGTGTTTTTCTAGTAGTGATATCACATGGCTGCATGGTCCTAATGAAGGGAGAAAAGGGTGGAAGTATGTTCCGTCTGATAGGAAAAACTCAGACCTCGAAGGTTGAAGGGAAACGGTGTGCACAAGGATGCAGGTACCTGAAACGGGTCTCATTTGCGAGTATAGCAGAGACTCCAGTGACAAGTTTCCAAGTTTCAGACGATGGTGAGAAGGTAAATCCTACTGAGGAAGGGGTCGAGTCGAGATCCCTCTTCAGAGTCAACAAGTGATAGTTGTCTCGGGGCAGTTACACATGGTATTGGCCGATTGAATCAGGGGGAGTTAGGACAAATGCAATTAACTCTGATTATGTGTAACTGCGCAACTAAAAGGCCAATGGAATAATTGTGGGTATAACAAGTTGTGTCTCGAATTGAGATGACTTCAAGGATTGAAGTAGTAATGCGGAGCTCTCCATCTAAGTCGGGAGGGGGAGATTGTTAGGTAAGACGTCCCTCCTTACAAAAAGAAAGCATGTGGGAGACAAGAAAGGGAAAGCATGCAGGAGACATGCAAGAGACAAGGGAAATGAAAACATGCATAAGACAGGGAAAAGAAAAGAAAAAGTAGTGTACATACATGTACATTTGCAAGCATAATTAGCTATAATGGGCCACGCTCATTATACCACCAAAGGTACTAATTCCAACCAAAGGAATGACATGCAGACACACCGCCAGGCGGGCTACAACCACAGCGTCGGATCACCCCCAGGTCACCGCCGACGCGCCGCCACGCGCCGTGCCAAAATGGCATCAGTAGCTCCCAGAGCTGGGAACTGAAGCACATTAGTCCCACATCGAAAACAAGGAGGAGGTCAGCCTCCTCCTCACCTATAAAAGGTTCTCTCCTCTCTCCTCATTAATTACGCATTCAACACTTACCTACTGTTACTTTGTCAACATAAATACATTGACTAACTTAGGCATCGGAGAGTTGAAGACCGCCCAACGCGGTCTCCCTCTGACGCCCTTTGTATTTTACTTGACAGGTAGCAGAGGCTTTGAGAGCACCACAAGTATCGATCCGCCCACCGGATCAGCGTTAACAAAGGTTCAGCTACCGCCGGACTTTTAGACATTAACATTGGCGCCGTCTGTGGGAACCCTTGAACAAAAGGTCATCCCACCACATCCACCATGACTAACGGTAGTGGAGGAAACGCTGAGGAACAGGCGGACCAGTCCGCCATCCCCCAACCCTCCGACCCAGCGGTAGGCGTTAACCGCGCACTATTCACAACCACGACCAACCCCGGCGGCGAGGCAAACCCAAGCGGCAGCCGCCCGCCGGGCCAAGATCTCGTCACTATGTACGAGATAGCACTGGCGGATCTTCATAAGGCAAACAGAGAGCGTGAGGAGGAGAGCAAGGAAAAGGCTGAAGCCCAAAGACAGGTGGCTACGCTCATGGCACGTTTCGAGGAACTAAAGAGGACGTTGGAGGCCACCGCCCGCCCAGCACCGAGCGAGCAGTCACGTAGCACCAGGCGTAGTCGACCCGGCACTGGCACATTGGTACCGGGGCCCGTCATACAAATGCAGGTACCGCTGGACCCACCTGAATTGTTGGGAATGGGACCACCGCCCATCCCCCAACTAATGATAGAGCAGGAGGCGGAGTCACTACCGTATACCAACCGCTCGGAAGCTAGGGCAAGGACTGAAGGCAATCCGCCTGCGCCAAGGCGCAGGCAGGTCCAGCGGAGTACTCAGGCCGATTCCGCCGGCCATACAACCGCCCAGATATTGGAAAGGATGCACCAACTGGAGCAAAGGTTGATCCGGGCAGAGTCAGGCGCCCCAGCGCCAACTCAGAATCCACTTTTCGCTTCCAGACCTGGGCCCTTTACCGCTGCGATTCTGCAAGCTATCAGACCAGCGTCTGCAAAAACCCCAAAGATGTCGCATTACGGCGGAATGTCTGATCCCTTCGTCCACATGGAAACCTTCAAGAAGGTCACCAACAATAAGGGATTCGACGACGCCACCTTGTGCCACTTGTTCAGCGAAACGTTGGATGGCGAGGCAATGAACTGGTTCTTTGAGTGTCCACCGGGGTCTGTCAGTTCATTCCATGCACTATCACACGCTTTCCTCTCCCGGTTCATCTTATTGTCCGCCGGGCATCACAACACAAGTCAGCTGTTCAGCGTCAAGCAGGGGGAGGACGAATCACTGAAGGCCTTCGTCACAAGGTGGCGAGCGGCAGCGTCTCAGTGCCGTGACCTAGACAAAACAATGTCATCGGCGGCCTTCAAGCAGGGACTTCTCAAGGGGCCATTCCTCTATCACCTCAACTACAATCACCCAAATGCGGCGTACGACCACATCATGAGTGAGGCGGTCATCCACGCCCAGGCGGAATTCATTACATATGGAGAAACCCCACCGCCACCAGCAACCCCAACAAAATCATCACGGCAGTCCCCCACTCATCAGGAAACCGCTAACAAGACCCCTTCAACACCGCCAACTGACAAGAAGAGGGAGTGGCAGCAGGGCCACCACCAGAACAAGCGGCAGAAGGACCAGAATTACAACAAGGGCAACCGCCCAACCTACGGGGATAACCGCAACAAGCAGGCAGAGTCCTCGCAGCGGTACGCAGTGTTCACGGTCCTCACGGCCTCATATGAAGACATCTACAATCAGTGCAAGGATCAAATCCCACCGCCACCCCCTCCAAAGTACCCAAAGACGGGCAAACCCAGGAACACCGGCAAGTGGTGCAAATACCACGAGGACAGCGGCCACAATACCAACAGCTGCAATGCTCTCAAAACGGCCATTGAGACCCTGTACCGTGACGGCAAGCTGGAGCAGTTCAAGGTACGCCAACCACCACCAGTAATTGCCAACGTTGAGACCTTGGGCCGCATCAACACCATCGATGGCGACGCTCCAATCACCAGCATGTCTCACAGGGCCAGAAAGCGCTATGCACGCGCCAATCACCCAAAGGAGGTCTGCAACATCCGCTACGAGAGGTCCGCCAAGCTCCCGAAATCAGGTTGGGAACCTATTACCTTCTCGGATGAGGAGGAGCGCGGAGTGCATCTACCGCATGACGACCCATTCTTGGTCGACGCCATCCTTGGCAGATTCTCAGTAGGGAGAATCTTGGTGGACAGCGGGTCCGCTGTCAATGTCATCTTCAACGGCTGCTACAACCACCTCAAGCGGAATAGGAAACTACTCCAGGATCACGAGCCACTGCTCAGCTTCTCCGGCGACGTCACACAACCGCTGGGGTCGGATTACATGCGACTGGTTATTGGTACTAGTCCATGCATGGCGGAGGTACATACGGAGTTCATTATTCTCGATTGTTTCAGTTCGTACAACATCATCATTGGACGACCAGCGCTAAACAAGCTCAAGTGCATCATCGCCGGATACATGCTTCTCATGAAGTTCCCCACACCCAACGGCACGGGCTGTGTGAGAGGAAGTCAGCAGTTGGCTCGAGAGTGCTATTCAACTACTATGGCGCGGTCGACACGCCGCCATGAAATTCTGACGGTGGGTAATCAGGCACCGCCACCAAACATCTTTGAGGATCCTAGGGATGAGGAGAAGAAGTATGTAAAGAAGGAACCAGTCAACCCGGAGACATCGTTGAAAGTCATCTGCATCTCGGACGAGCACCCTGAGCGGACGGTCCGCATAGGCGCCCAGCTTGACCCAGAGGTAGCGGCGGAGCTCACACAGTTCCTGCGTGATAACGCCGCCGTCTTTGCCTGGTCCTACGCTGACATGCCAGGTATATCTCCTGAAATTATAACTCACAAGCTGACCATCAAACCATCCTTTTATCCCATCAAGCAGAAGCGGAGGGCCTTTGATGAGGAAAAGTACCAGGCAATAGGAGAGGAAGTTGCCAAGCTCCAGGGCATTGGATTCATCCGCCAAGTCATCTATCCCCAGTGGATCTCCAATTTGGTAATGGTCAAAAAGCCCAGCGGCAAGTGGCGGATGTGTGTCGACTTCAAAAATCTCAACAAGGCATGCCCAAAGGATAGTTTCCCGCTACCTCGTATTGATCAGCTGGTCGACGCAACCGCCGGACACGAGCTCCTCAGTATGATGGACGCTTTCTCCGGATATAATCAGATCAAGATACATCCCGGCGACCAGGAATGCACCACCTTCACCACTGACAAAGGCCTCTACTGCTACAATGTCATGCCTTTCGGTCTGAAGAACGCCGGTGCAACTTATCAGCGGTTGATGAACGCCATGTTCGCTGAACATCTGGGAAAAATCATCGAGGTCTACGTGGACGACATGCTAGTTAAGAGCATAAAGGCCAGCAGACATGTGGCAAACCTCAAGATCATAGTAACCATTCTCCTGGCCTATGGTATGCGCCTCAACCCAGAAAAATGTTTCTTTGGGGTCACCGCCAGCAAATTTCTGGGTTACATCGTCAGCGAACGGGGCATCGAGGCTAACCCAGACAAGGTGCAGGCCATCCTTGACCTGGCGGACCCTGAGTATAAGGTGCACGTCCAATGCCTCCAGGGCAAGTTAACCGCCCTCTCTCGATTCATCTCCAGACTCACTGATAAGTGTGCCCCATTTTTCAAGCTCCTCAAAACGACTCACAAGAAAGTCATCAACTGGAACGCAGAGTGTCAGGCGGCGTTCCAGGGCCTGAAGGAATACCTAGCGGCAGTCCCTCTCCTTTTTGTCCCTGTGCAAGGAGAGACACTGTTCATCTACCTAGCGGTCTCGGTGTCGGCGGTAAGCTGCGCCATTGTCCGGCGGGAAGGCCAAGACGAGCTCCCAGTGTTCTACGCCGGCAGAGGCATGAACGGAGCAGAAACAAGATATCCTCCCTTGGAGCAACTAGCCCTCGCACTCATTGTTGCCGCCAGACGCCTCCGCCAATACTTCCAGGCTCACACCATCCATGTGTTAACCAATCAACCGCTGAGGCAAGTGATGCAGAACCCTGAACACTCAGGGCACCTCAGCAAGTGGGCCATTGAGCTCAGCGAGTTTGACATAGAATACAAGCCAAGAACCGCCATGAAGGGCCAGGCAGTGGTGGACTTCATCGCTGAACTCACCTAGCGTCAGCCAGAACCCGGTACCGAGACAGGGCCCGGAACAGAAATGGTAACCGCTGAGGAGGCAACTCCCCCACAGTCAGATTGGAACCTGCATGTGGACGGCTCCGCCAGCGCCAAGGCCAGCGGCGCCGGAGTCATCTTAACAGGACCCGAGGGACTGAATGCGGAGTATGCGTTGAAATTCAACTTCAAAGCTTCAAACAACATGGCGGAATACGAGGCCCTCATTGCCGGCTTGCTCCTCGCCATTGACTCGGGGGCTGACAGCGTCAACATATTCAGCGACTCTCAATTAGTCGTTAACGAGGTCAACGACAGCTTCCAAGCCAAGGACCAGCAGTTAGCGGCATATTTGGGGTACGTCAAAACGTTGCTCAAAAAGTTCAAATTTCACACCATCACACAAATCCCCAGGGAAAAGAACGCTAAGGCTGATTCACTGGCGAGACTGGCAACCGCCCAACCACATCAAAGTCCAGCGGACACAAGAGTGGAGTGCCTTGACAGGCCGAGTATCACAAAGACCCTGGCGGAGATCTTCAGCATTGAGGTCAGTCCCAGCTGGATGGACGAGATCATTGCATACAAGCGCAGCGGCACATTGCCAGAAGATAAGGTCCAGGAGAGACAGCTCAAGCGGAGAGCAACCCGCTACAACATCCAGAATGGCAAGCTTTATCGCCAAGGATTCACCCATCCCAACCTCCGCTGTCTAACCCCAGAGGAAGGAAAGGTCGTCCTAGCAGAAATCCATGGCGGAGAATGTGGAAACCACTCGGGCGCTAGATCCTTGGCCAACCGCACAATGCGACAGGGCTACTTCTGGCCCACACTTGGTGATGACGCCCGGCGGATTTCGAGGTCTTGCCACAAATGCCAACAATTTGCAGATCTCCCACATGCACCGACAAAACCGCTGTCCATCATCATCAGCCCATGGATTCACTCCACGTGGGGCCTCGATTTGATGGGAAAGTTCCAAACCGCCAAGGGCCAGTTCAAGTACATCATTGTCGCCATCGACTACAACAGCAAGTGGATAGAGGCCGAGCCACTGACGGCAATAACTACCGCCAAGGTAATTCACTTCCTCTGGAAGAACATCTATTGCCGCTATGGTGTCCCACATACAATCATTACAGACAACGGCACACAGTTCAACAACAAGGAACTCATCTCCTTTACCGCCAACCTTGGCACCAAGTTGAGTTTTGCATCTGTCGCCCATCCCCAAACCAACGGCCAGGTCGAAGCAGCAAACAAGATAATCAAGAAGCTGCTAAAAAAGAAGCTCGACGACGCCAAGGGTTTGTGGGCAGAAAAGCTTCCAGAGGTCCTATGGGCCATCCGGACAACTCCAATTACCGCCACCGGCGAAACCCCTTTTTGTATGATGTTCGGAACAGAGGTTGTCCTACCTGTTGAAGTAACTCAGCCTACCGCTAGGGTCGAAGGCTACTGCCCAGAGACCAACAGCGACGGCGTCAACCTGGACAGGGACCTCCTAGAAGAAAAAAGACACAAGGCCCATTTGCACAACTTGCAAAACAAACAACGGGTATCGCGTTTCTACAACGCCAGAGTCAAGGCCCGGAACCTCCAATTGGGGGACTGGGTAATGAAGGAAGTAATTCCACCGGCAACAAAACTCCGCCCAACTTGGGAAGGTCCATACAAAATTGTGGAAGTCGTTAGCCCAGGCACCTTCTACTTAATGGACAAGGATGGCGTCACGTCGACCCACCCTTGGAATACCGAACACCTTCGGTATTACTACAAATAGTCATGCCGCTACCCAGGAGCATCTTGACTTAGCTAAATTTTTGTTCAATACTTAGCTAAGGGAAGCTACCCAACGGGTACTACCCCACTTTTGTACACGCTGATCGATCAGCTATCAATGAAACGAGGAATTATTCAAACCATTGTTACCAAGTCTAGCACTGAGGGCAACTGGCAACGCCAGCAATTGTCAGCGGACTTCGTCCGCTACGTGGTGCACTTGGACCAATCTTAATTCCTTTAATGTTTCATTGATTGACAAAAGAAAAATATAAGTTAAAGTACTAGCGGTACAAACACATCATAGCAAACAAAACTTCAAAAATTTCATTCCATTTCAAAATATTTGTTACACAAGTTATTATGCCTCAGCGGCTACAAAAAAAAAAAAAAAAAAAAAAAAAAAAAAAAAAAAAGAGAATCTATTGCTGTCCCAGCTGGCTTCAGGGGTTGCCCTCGGCATCTTCTGCTTCAGTAGGCGGCGGCACGATCGCTCGACTCGTTTGATCGGACCCTCGGGCTGTCGGACTTGGGGTCTCTATGGTGCCGTCCGCCCGGGTGTGCGCCGCCAAGAATCCAGCACGCGACACCTCTGACGGGGTGGGATTGGGGGTCTGCTAGGACCCTTCCGCCGGATGTACGCCGCTTTCTCCACTGCCTGAGCGGGCGCCTCCCGCTGGGGCAGGCACGACATCTTTCTCCGGCGGGGCACTCTTGGCCGGCGGCGCATCGGGCTGTGACGCTTTGACGAAGTCGATGGCGCCCTTCCGCTTCAGCATGTCTATGTTTGCTAGGGCCCCAGCCTTCGCTGACTCGGTCATCGCCTTCGCATACTCCGCCGACTGCTTGAATGCTTCAACATCGGCGGCCGCGGCAGTATCCCCTTCAGCCCTCAAGCGGGCAACCTGGCCTTCCAGCCGCTTCAGCTCCGTCGCCCTGGCGGCGGACTCCCGCTGCACAATAATAAGTTTCTTGTTCTTAGCGGCTATCTGCTCCTGCAGCAGGGCGATGTCCTCCTCCAACTTGGAGACACGGTCATTCCTCTCCAAGTCCCGCTCGATGGCCACGTTGAGCTTACCGCGGGCGTTGGCGAAGTCACATTCCGCCTTGGCCAGCCGCCTTTCTGTCTCCGCCAGCTTCTCCCTCGCCTCCGCCAGCTCCCTCTGGAGGCTTTGAATCTCCTCCCTCAGTTCCCCTTCGACCAAAGGCTGCTTCTTCGCCGCCTCAAACATGTCGTGCAGCCCAGCTGATATCTGACCAAACGCCGAGCTGTAGGGCGATTGGTCAATCGCTGTCGGGCGTGAGATCCTCGCTAGGCCGCCAAACCCTAGCCTTTCGCACAGATAGAAGAGGAACTCCCGCTCGCCATCTGTCATAAACTCCGCGTAGGCGGCGAAGGAGTCCAAGTCACTGGCGGCGGGCGCCTCCCCTTCCGCCACAGCAGCTTTAAGCGGGGCTTGACGGGCCTTCTTCTGCTGCCGGCCCCCGACAATCTCCACATCCTCCCCCTCTTCCTCGTCGGGGGAGTCTATCTGCCGGCGCTTCCTCTCAAGCACCCTTGTGTTCCCGCCAGCGGCCCTTGTCACCCTCAGCGGCGGTTCCTCCCTTGGGGCGGTGACAGTCCCTACCGGCTGCACCGGCCTTTCTTTCTGGGAACCACGCCTGTTGGCGGGTACCCTTTCCTTTGGAGTAGCCGCTGTTGCGGCCCCCTTTTTGCCGCCTGCTAAGGGGACCCCCGCCTGAACGACGGGCAGGCCGTCGTTGCCAAGGTGAGAGTGGAGCGGCATCTGCAACACCACCGGAACCTCGGACTGGCTCAGCGCCAGTGTCTCGGGGTTCACTACAGTCTTCTGGGCCGCCAACCCCTCGGCGTACATTGTCTCCAGGAAGTTATCAATCTCCGCACGGTCCATTGCTTTTTCGAAAGCGTCGCGGTTCGATTTGTTACCTGGCGGAGTTTCTAAAAAAAAAAAACACAATAAACCAGTCAGTCTGGGCTACTTATTACAAAAAAGAGCAGTATGGCGGAAATTTCTTACCAACGGAGCGAGTTAGTTTCTGCTCGACTAGCAACTCCCAACCAGTCAGAAGTCGGAAGTCCAGCAAGTTGCGGTTCCGCCAACAACCTCTGATCCGCGCCACGCGACACCCCTCCTCGCGCGTTAAGTTGTACCGCAATCCCGCTGTACAAACACAAATCGATTAGTAAAAGTACATCTGCAAAATACAAGCACCCGCCAGCTACATTCTGCAGAAACTGGTTACCAACCTCGGATAGGTTGGAACTCCGACTTAATCCTAAACGTCGGCCCTTCATCATTCGCCCCAGCCTGATACTCCCACCCCTCTGTGGCGACGAAGAAGGTCCCCCGCCAGTAGGACATTGAATCCCTTAGATTCTCGATCAGCTTGGGCGCTCCCTGGCGGCGACTCAGGTTCACTTGCCCTTTGCAACCCTAGCGCTTCACGTAGACCAGCTCATAGAAGTGAAGCACTTCCGCCACAGTAGGCCCCTCGCACCCGGACAACCGCCACAGTGAGTTCATCGCCAGTATCAACCGCCACATGTTGGGGCAAATCTGACCGAAGGCAAGGCCAAACTCGCACACCAAGATTTGGAGATTGCGCACCAGCGGGAGTGTCACTCCTTGGCGGAATATCGCCTCATGCACGGCCGCAAGTCCCTCTAGGAGAATCGACGCCTTCTCATCTACCGTCGGCGGGCGTAGCTTCACCGAGCCCGGCAACCGGAACGTCTTCTTCATTCGAGTGACGGCGGCGGCATTCATCCGCCCTCCTGCCTCGTCAACGGCGGTGCCATCCTGGAGGAACCACGCTGACTCAGCATTCTCCCCCGCTGTTTCTTCTTCCCCAGCGGAGCCGCTGGCAGCGCTATTGCTCGCCAAAGGCTCGTCGCGCCTTGCTTTGGCAGCAGCGGCCTCACCCGCCCTAGAGCTCTCTGGACGTGGACCACGACCCATAGCTACTTCCCAAGGTATGGTTTGTAGCGGCTCAACCTCTAGCGGTTCTGGCGGTGAGGTTCCTGCATGGGCAGACGGACGCAACGAGTCAATAAATATCCTATCCGCCGCGCTGAACGACACGTCAGACCCGGAATCCTCACTGCTCGAAATCTCTATGACGTTAGCCATCCCAAACCCTAAAATCCACACCAGTTAGCATAAACACAGATCTAGCCTATTCTTACATCAGTTATAGCCAAGAACATCAAGAACAGTTTACCCAGAAAATGCCAAAATAAGAACAAACACACTCAACCCAGATTCGACCATCTAGCTCATCCCTAAACGCCAACTCCCTGCCAACCACCATAACCCAACCCCCCCCCCCCCCCCCCCAAATCTCACTTCACACCTCAGAACACGCCAAATAACAGAAACCATCCCAAACCCAAAAACAACAAAAACCCAGAAAATAGCAGATTCAATGAAACAGGGAAAAGGGAATCCAGGTACCAACCTCGGTGGTGAAGCCTACGATGTGATGGTGCGCAGCAATCTTAGGGGGGTGAGATCGTCGTTTCTCCGGGAACGGTATCTCAAAGCTCCGGCAACCTCTTTCTTCAGTCTCGGACGAACAGAGCGAGAAGACGACGACTGTGAGTTTGAAGCTTTTACCAAAGTGTCAAATCTCGCTGAGTTTCCCCCCCTTTTATGTCAACATCAGCGCGTTCTCAGCCGTCCGCTCAAAAACGACATCACACAACAGCCGTACACGTGTCGCAGACCTCCACTTACTCTCCGGATTAACCGAGGCGTCGCCTCGGTTACGAAATCCATAATTACTATCATTTATGGCGAGAAGACGGCCAGGCTTAGGAGACAAACCTCCGCACGCTAACCCTCTACAGGTTGGACACGTGTCAACCACCACCAGACGAAGCGTCTGGTGGAAGTAACCGCTGGGGATGACTTCCCCAACCGTCCGAAGTCTCCGCTGAGCGAAATCCCGCCAGCGGAACTTCTCCCTTGTCATCTTCCAAGAGACGAAGTCTCCGCTGAGCGAAACCCCGCCAGCGGAACTTCTCCCTTGTCTTCGTCCAAGAGACGAAGTCTCCGCTGAGCGAAACCCCGCCAGCGGAACTTCTCCCTTGTCATCTTCCAAGAGACGAAGTCTCCGCTAAGCGAAACCCCGCCAACAGAACTTCTCCCTTGTCATCTTCCAAGAGACGAAGTATCCGCTGAGCGAAACACCGCCAGCGAAACTTCTCCCTTGCCATCCTGCAAGCGGGGCGTCTTCCGCCACACACATCTGGCGGACCCCATTTTCATCTTGCAAGTTGCGTGCTTTGTTCAGCGCAATTTCGCTCAATGAAGTACCGCCAGGAACATCTACTGGACGCTGCTTCCTGCTGCAGTCAGTAGGGGGATATCCGCCAGCGGCGGATCCCGAGGCCACGCCTCACTCTGACAACGACCGCCACGCGGCGTTACGGTCAGACGGTCCCTACGGGACACGGGGACTTGTCAACAGTCTACGACGGCCCTGATCAGGCACGTTGACCCCCGTCACTCGGGTACTAAGATTGGGTTCGCTACCCAACACCCTCTGCTCCGTGCAGCTCCCCCTCAACAAACAATTTGCCGACCATCCGGAGGTCTATCTTAGCCGGGGAGTGGGGGACTCCCTGGGGGGCCTAGCAGGGGCCCACCCGAAAGGGTATAAAGCGTTTGCTCACAAAATCCGTGGTTGACAACGCACTGACGCTAATTATGCTCTTGCAAGTCTAGCGGAACAAAACGCTTCAAACCGCCGAGCAACTCCCCAACCAAGATTGCCTTCCTTGACTGGGGACTTGGGGGACTTGTACATACATGTACATTTGCAAGCATAATTAGCTATAATGGGCCACGCTCATTGTACCGCCAAAGGTACTAATTCCAACCAAAGGAATGACATGCAGACACACCGCCAGGCGGGCTACAACCACAGCGTCGGATCACCGCCGACGCGCCGCCACGCGCCGTGCCAAAATGGCATCAGTAGCTCCCAGAGCTGGGAACTGAAGCACATCAGTCCCACATCGAAACCAAGGAGGAGGACAGCCTCCTCCTCACCTATAAAAAGTTCTCTCCTCTCTCCTCATTAATTACGCATTCAATACTTACCTACTGTTACTTTGTCAACATAAATACAATGACTAACTTAGGCATCGGAGAGTTGAAGACCGCCCAATGCGGTCTCCCTCTGACGCTCTTTGTATTTTACTTGACAGGTAGCGGAGGCTTTGAGAGCACCACAAGTATCGATCCGCCCACCGGATCAGCGTTAACAAAGGTTCAGCTACCGCCGGACTTTTAGACATTAACAAGTAGAAAGCATGCTTTGAAGAGAGAGCTGGAGAGAGAGTGTGGGATATATAATCCCCATATCGGCAGAAAGGAGAGAAAGAGGACAGAAGCACAAAGAGAGTAAGGAGAGAGCAGAAACAATCTTTGCGTGAGCAACTCTAAGGGTCTTTGTATATAGAAGAAAAAGTGAGTTGTGTGAATAGCTGTTGGGTAGAGTAATCTTCTAGGTTGAGAGAGGGTGTACAAGGGGCATCCGATTGGATACAAGGGCTCGGGTTGGGTATAAACTTGAGTGCTCAAGTTGTGTATAAATTTGAGCTGTGTAATCTTGTACTTGTGTAAATCTCTCATTAGTGAAAGTGAAACTCTCCGAGGACGTAGGCAAGAATATTGGCCGAACCTCATTAAATCTTGTTGTCTTCTTGGCTTGCTTATTTCTTTTTTCCATCTCTACTAGTAGTACTTGCGTGACGGGGGATTAATTTCCCAACACTCAAAGCCTCAAAAGTTGAGTTCCAACCACAATGTGTAATGAAGCACCCAATAGCCTCATGAGCCAAAACCTCTAGTTGGGAGCACCATGAAACCACCAAACCCTTCTCCGTAGAATCGCTGTAAATCCGTAATTAATTAGGATTCTTATTTAATTAGGATATATTGTAATTATAGAAAATCATGTCATTATAGAAAAATTGTTTCCTATTAGAGTTAGACTACTCATTTGTACTTGTATATATACCCCCATTGTGGGATGAATTAATATGATCATTGAACTAACCCTAAATTGAAGTATTCTTTTCTACTTGGTATCAGAGCAGGTTCAATCCTTTGAATTTGCGCTGCATCCTTTGAATCCTGAATCCCGAAGAAGACCACAAAACTTTCAAACCACGTGGTTCCTAGGAAATAAGGTGGCAAGATGCACGAAAAAATGGCCAAGAACAAACAATAGTTTTTGAAAACTGATGTCTAGAAGAGTGTCAGACATCATTTATGAAATTGTAATTGATTTAAATATCCACTTAGGTATTATTCGTCATATACTTTATTAAGCATAAAATGTGAAAATTTAAAGAATTAAATATAGTTAACATACAAAATTATGATGATTATAACGATTATACATCGATTTTAGAAGCGATGTGTGTTCGTATCCTGAACATTGGTGTCTGACCGATGTCTGATTTTCTCGATTTTTTACATCACCCACTAAGACATTTTTGACTTTGTTTCTTTTAGTTGCCATTGATAAGTCATGAGCTGTAATGTTGTAGTTCCATCCCAATTAAGTCATAGCAGATGAGCTCATCATCTTCGAAAGCAGGAGCTTTGATCTCTAATAATTTTTCTTTGCTATTTTTTGACCGAAAAGAAAAAAATTTCTTTGCTTTCACTATATATTCTTGCTTCTTGTTTCTTGCGAGTCATGCAGAGTGTGGCGTAATTGGTTGGTAAACTTATCACTCATTGTGTTTGGTCTTTGGTGTGTAGACTCTTAGCGGCTAAGCCTTAATAACAACAATTAAAGAGTGACGCCATTCTTATGCAAAAATAGACCATGTTTTAATGACTTATTAGACCTCTTGGGTTTTAATTGGGGTTTCTGAGCGCCTTTTTGGGCTGAGGGCCCAACTAGATTTTAATCTTCTTGAGTTGAAATGATCACAAAAAAAGAAATGACTCTGTTATCTGCTTTACTCTTCTTCGGGGCATTTTTTTTTTTTTTTTTTTGCGCTTCAATAATGTTTGAGTTTACAACTCCTCCCTCGATTGGCTTACCAATCAAACTCCACTACTACAAGTAGAATTTTTTATTTATTGACAATTATATAAATAAATAATAAAGAACAGAAAATAGAAAATAGAAGGGCTATCTCCTCATCAAACAGAGAATGACAACATTTTATTATAGTACACAATAATAACATAACAGAAAATACTCAAAATAAACGGGTCGTCTCCGCATTAAACTAGAGAATTGCCATAAAGTGGCAATTAACATCCAAATTAAAACTTTAAAGGAAAAAAAAAAAAAAAAACAACGAACATGCTTAAAGCACGTACATTTATTTTAAGTACCTATATATTGGAAATATTGTCATGGACAAATTTCACAACTTCAAAGATTTTAAAACAGGGACCTCATTTATAGAGTTTTTGTATAACACCGTAAAATATTCTTTCGTGGTAATTGTTGGATAAATGGGTGGATTTTCTTTGCATGTCAACTCTTTAATTGGCTCGTAAAGCCTCGACGGATTATCTGATGGAGCAGGTTGGAAAAAACATCCCACAGATACTCTTGGACCTTCTTTCTTTGCCAACACTCTATGATCAATGCTTGCGAATTTATCATTTGAGATTATCTGCACTAAAACATGCATTATCACAAACAACGAAACAGCTGCATGCAATCGATCTATATACAATTGCCAGAGACATTTTGGTATAGGTCCAAATTCATATATTTTACCCAAAGCTACATGAATCTGAGTTGTATAACGAAATTCATACCAGGTTATGTGTATACGTACTATTCTTTTTCTTCTTTTCTACTTTAACGTTTCTATATCCAAAGACTCTGAAATACAAATATGTAATTGAAGATCTACCTATATATGTACGTGGTACGGAAAATGAATGTGCAGTAATCACCGAGAAATTAACAGATTAGAGGAGTTACTGGATCAATATTAATGGTAAAGAGTGTTTGTTGGAACATATGTAAGTATAGACCATAGAGAAAAGCTTGCCTGCATAAGATTTCCAATGTTGACTATTAGAGCTCCAGGCAGAGGAAGAACATCAATCCACTGGTTTTCATGCAAAACCTGAAGTCCACCAATATGATCTTGAAGTAGAAGTGTTATGAAAGTGCCATCTTGGTGTTTGGCTGTGCCAATTGTGAGCTCAGGCTCAGGACATGGAGGATAGTAGTGACTAATAATAAGATGCTCTTTTTCGCAGTCCAAACCGAAAAGATGGTCAGGTTTGAGTCCAAGTGCCTGAGATAGCAATTCAAACACAGTGACAGCTAATTTTTGTACTTGCTCAGAAAACTCCATAGTTATATCCCTGAAATGAGATAAAGAACACGTTAATTAATTGAATCACGTGCACATGCAGATGCATGATCATATATGGATCATATATATATACGGATATACCTGCAAACCAGAGGCAATTCTTGGGGATCAAGAGGCTCGGGAGCCATGTCAAAAAACATGCTGTCCCTCCAGGTAGCAAATCTTGACTGGTACAAATTATAGCTACTGAAGTATTTGACCTTCCTCATGGGATCCCTAGTATAGTACTCAGCCTTCACCTCCCTTGGCAGCTCATGAAACCCACGCGTCGCCTCGAGCATCTCCTCCAACACTCTCTTGGGTATCCCATGGTTAACCACATGAAAGAACCCCACACTCTCTGCAGCCCGCCGGATATCTGGGATCACCTTAGCAGGCCTTCCAGCGAGAGCATCACCAAGGTCCACAACTGGAATACCGAATTGGTGTTGGCTAGTTGGATTGCCGAAACTTGGGATGTCCTCGGCTGAGGGATCTTCTGGCTTGTACATGAAAATGGATGGGACTTTGGTGATTCCATCATCGACAAGACCTTTGACCCCAGCTTTGGATTCGTCAAAGGCCTTTAGCTGTTGCAGACGCTCTTCAGTATTGGCCATTTTGTTGTACAGAAGAAATCTGATTACCTCAATATGCAGAAGCTCTTATTTATAGCACTGAAGTACGTACTGCATGCATCTAGACACCCCCCAACATTTTCCCAAACTCATGTTAATTGACTAGAGAACTAGAAGGAAAGTTCAAGCAATTGACTATATTAGACCCTCCCAAGGAATAAGTGACTCACTACAAGCATCCACAGAGGAAGATGACTAATGCCTATGACTTTGTTTCTCTTAGTTGCCATTGATAAGTCATAAGCTGCTCATATATAGCAGATGAGCTCATCATCTACGAAAGCAGGAGCTTTGTTCTCTAATAATTTTTCTTTGCTTTTTCTGACCGAAAAGAAAATTTTCTTTGCTATCAATATATATATATATTATATATATATATATATATATATATTCTTGCTTCTTGTTTCTTGCGAGTCAGAGTCTGGCGTAATTGGTTGGTAATTGTGTTTGGTCCACTCTGAGCGGCTAAGCCTTTTAATACCAACAACTAAAGAGTTACGCTATTACGCCTACATAGACCACGTTTTCAATATAAGCCTCTTGGGCTTCGATTAGGGTTTCAGAGAGCCTTTTTAGGCTGGAGGCCCAACAAAAATTTTAATATTCTTGAGCTGAAAGGATCACAAAAAAGAAAGAAAAAAAATGACCTTGCTATTTGCTTTACTCTTCTTCGGGGCAATTATCTTTTTTTTGTTTTGCGCTTCAATTTATTCTTAGAAGGTTGGTGTACTAGGAGTTTGCTAGCTAGTTTTGTTTACTCGTTTGGTTAGAGGTAGCTTTGTAGTAGTTTCTACATAATGATTCTTTCTGTCGACCCCTATTGGTACCACAATTGCGTGATTGACTAATAGGAGGCTAGTGAATGATCTTGCCCTAAAAGACATGGAGTATCTTTGTTTATAAGTTTGCTAATTTTAACGATCTTATCATCAACTTGTAAGAGTTTGTTTTGCTTAGAGTAGGATTTCATAATTTTCTTGCTGGCTATCTTGTTGTAAGTACAGGTTGACTCTAGTTATTGGCTGTTGCTGGTTATTATTTCTAATGATATCAATTTCTATTAAAAAAAATGGTGTGTAATAGAGGATCAAAGAAGGATTGTGTATTGTAGATAGCTAGCCCATGATGATGTGAATAAAAACTTTCCATATATATTGGATAAAATGATTAAAATCTAACCTTTACTAAAACTGTTCATTCATAGCTAAGTAAAGCGCTCTGCAGCAGTTATCAAGGAGAAGACGAAAAACAGTTTCAGTTTTGAAGAGGCGTCGAACCGTCATGTTCCCATGTTCCGTCCGGCGGCACGTCTTCCTGACGTCGTCATCGGACGGGTAGGTATCGAATCTCAGTCCACCAGTCAAGGTCCAAGGCGGGTTCGAGGTCGGAGCGGGGCGGAACGAGGGAGGACTTGCTATATTCTACAACACCATTTACAACTGCCGCTTCCGACTTTCGTTGGTTGGATCTGCATTCCACCGCATTCATGGAAGCCTGGAGACCGGTGACGGCGTTCTGGGAAGCAATTCAATTCCGGCTGTGGTGGTGCAACAGTCTGTAATCCAGTCCCAATGGTGGTGGTTCTTCACGTATGCACGCATGCGGTGGAAGGACAGCTTGGACGATGTCGCTGTGTTTCGGAGGCGAAAAGCCTCAACGATGAAGTGGTCCGGCCACTGGTACCGGCCATGGTTCGCCAGCAGGGTTGGTCGACAGTGATGAAGCTTCCCGTGGTGCGGCTTGCGGTGAAGGGTGGTCGGTTGTTTGGGTTGTGGGCCTGTGTTGCCTTGATGGGCCTTTGTTGGTGGGCTGGGTATATAGTTTATTTATTTTCAGTAGTTTATTTAACGTTTATGTGTATTGTATGTACAATAAATCCCTACCACCTCTTAGTAGGGACTTGTGTGCGTTTTCCAGGTTTGTATACTTAGTATGCCTTGTCTGCCCTAGCGAGGCGGCGTATCATGCATTGGTTGCAACCTCCTAGTGGCGGGATGAAACAACGTGTCGTCGATTTTGTTTCCGATCAGCAGCATATTGGGAAAGCTACTAATTTATTGGTACTATGGCACTGCTTTAACTTTCTGATATGCCACCGTCGTTGTAAAACAAATAGAGTAGTCGATACGACACTCTTTGTTATCAGGTGCATCTTTGAATACATTGTAGTTGTAGAGGCTGCTGGTATTATTCCGGGGTTTCTCTTAATATGTGTTGTAATGAGGGGTTTAGGCTTCTTGTCCCCCCTATGTATTCATCCGTTTCATTAATAAAGGCCTGAGGGCATCCGCATAACCCTTATTCAAAAAAAAAAAAAAAAACTTTTCATTCATTTGATGCAATTGGATGAATAAATGATTTGTGTTTATTATATTGAATTTTTGCAGATATGATCTTTAAGGATTGATTAAATTATAAAAACGGTTAGTATATGAATTTAGACAGCCTAAAGTATGCAAATAAAAGAGAATTTGGAGACACGGACACTTCCGAACAATGTAGATCTAAGTTTTTTCTGAAGTTTAATTTTGATTCTTGCCTAATTATCTTCATTTCAATGTGGTTCCTTGGAAGCTTCATATAGAGTAAGGTAATTGTTTGCACCAAATTTCTTTGATGGATTTCTAATCTTCGCACATTGGTTGGTTCTACTGTCTTCCATTCGGTTGTATTGATTGATAGAAGTCGAATGTTATTGATCTGGAATCAACTCAGTACCATAGATATCTACAAGTAGCCTCACCCTCAACCTCAACCTCAACCTCCCGCGTTAACAAATCTATCTTGTGATTTACTCTGGTCCATCTAAATCATCTCTTGATAGAAGATTAAGTTCAATCTAATTGCAATTATTGCAAAATATATGCAACAAATGAGTACACATTAAAGAGAAATTTTTTCAAACTACGGTCACACCACTTCATTTGTGTGATGTCCCTATAAAACAACGACACGTGGATCCTTAACTGTTTAGACATCTAAATCGTTTTTGCCATCTTACAGCACCGTTTTCTTCTATATCTTTCATTGTTAATGCAAATCTTGAAGGACTGAAACACCAAGCTTTTCTATTTCCAGCATAGTCCTTCTACTGTTCTTATCTCTATCACTGGTCTTCATTTCAGAAACCTTTTGCTTCTTTTGCTCTCCATGAAGACCACCTTGCTATCAATTGTCAATCCAAAAGTCCACAAATGGGTCTGCATCAAGGTGTAAAATATTTGTAATTGTAGTAGATGATAGATCTGTCAACACAAATTTTAAATCCACCAAAGCCGGCTTTTAATTCCCGGCAGGTCGGGTCAGTATTGTTCCCCAGTTAGTCGCTTATGCGGCTGGAGAGTTCTCCCTTGTCTGTACGGAAGAATTAGTTTGATTTTCAAGCAAAACATATGATAGCTGTGTCAACCATGGGGTTTCTACAAATATAGTAGTGACCTAATGATAGGAAAACATTCAACCATAATTTAATTAGATAAGAAAATATAACAAGTTTGCTGGGTAGACTTGCAGAGTTGCAGACTCCGTTGATAGGAACGCAATTGATAGGAGCATTATAATGCGACGTTTTAACTGTTATTTCCTCATATTTACTTAGTTATTTCATTAAATAAATCCGTCTTGATTAGGAAAGTTTCCATCTTTAGAAAGTTTCTATTTTTAGTAATTTTAATAAAAGTTTCTATTTTCTAGGTACATTGGAATAAATGACAAGGAAATGAGCTGAAATGAAGAAATGGAGTTTTCCTGGTCCGACTAGGAATCCCAGTCAACGCAAGAATCCTGATGAGGCTAGGAAACCTGAAGACATTAGAAGATGACATGGCATGAAGGTGGCACATGGAGGCCCAAGAACTCTCAAGAATGACTTGGATTTTCGGCAAAATGGATAAAGGCCCATGGAAATTAGGGTTTGTGACGTAATGGAGATATTTTTGGAGGAATGAAATCTGATTTTGCCGTGGGAAATCATGAAGATAATGTGAAAAATCAAGAAGAAATCAAGGAAAAACGTTGGAGATATTCTAGGGAGAGTTTCAAGGGATTGTGCAACAAGAAAAAGCTCAAAACAAGTCCAGATTCGTTCCTAAATCCCCTCAATATATTTTGGACGAAAATGAGGAATAAAATCTGTATTTTTTCATGAAAATCAAGAGAAAATCAAGGGGAGACATTAAAGGAAGTCCATGGAGAGATTTAAGGAATAAAAGGTTCAAAAACAAGTCCAGATTCATTCCTACAATTCCTAAAGGAATTTTGCCCGAATATAAAGAAGAAAATCAGAATTAATTCATGGATATTCGGCAATAATATATTTGGGACTTATTTTGAAGGCTTATGATTGGTTGGATGACACACCAGGGCTTACATGGCAATTTGTGATTGGTTGAAGTTATGTGGCATTTTCTTATAATTCCTTGGAAAATAATAGAAGATTCATGAAGACTTGGAGACCAAGGCCAACGTCCCCTATATATACTCCCCCTATGCTAGACGTTTGAGACACCCCCATAATTCAGAAATTTACTATATACGCGAAAGCTCTCTCCATCCTCTAGAGCAAGCCACGAAGTTCAAGCAAGGCCGAAGAAGAAGAAGAACCAAGCCGTGAGCATCATCATGCATTCTCCACCTTGAAGCTTGTTTTCGAGATTCAAGACTCCATATGTTTTATCTTTCATCCCCATCTTCATCTCACGGTGTAATTCAACCTCTTTCTTTGTAACCTTGTTTGATTTCGTTGGAATTGTTTCTAGTTGACATATATGTTTGAACAATTGTTAAATTCTGGAATTTTATGATTAATTGAGAATTTTCAGATTCATATATTGTAATTCGAGAGTTGCTTATGTGAGTTTGTTTAATTAAATTTGCTTTACAGAAAACTTTTATATGTTTATCTTATTTGGGTCGACAATTATAGGATTTGCATGTAATTGGTGCTAGGTTTAAGAACATAAATCAACTTTTTGCTTTGTGTGACTTGAATCAAAAGTAGTAAAGATTTTGGACAAAGATCGAATTTAATTAACGAGGATTGCAATTAGGTGGACTTTTCCATACAAAGTTGTACACTTGAGTTGATAGCCTTTCTCTATGTCTAATGCGTTAAACATGTCATGATTGACTAGCTTTCTAGGGCTTGATTACATGTTTGATAGGATTGATCTAGATATGTAACTGATCAGGTAACTGACCAAGTAACTGATCAGGTACCTGATCAAAATAAGTTACTTAATCTCTTGAACCAGTCGCAGCAAACACAACAGCCAGGCCCAAAACCCGACCCGAAGCCTTAAGAACAAAGGACTGTTGTTCTACAACGTTCAGTTTCGATCAAGAAGAGGGTATGGGACTGGATTCAGAAGTGTTTGAGGTGTTTTCATCTCAGAAGGGATTCAAACCCCGATTGCTGTGAATTAAGATACCAAGAGAATTGTTTTGCTGCATCTGGATATCAAGTTCATGCTTCCGCTGAGATTTTTTGCAGCAAATTGGGGAAAAAGCAAAAACAGGTTTTTCTGTGAAAATTGTTTCGATTCATAGCATGATAATTGAGTTTTGTTTGTGCTCAAGAACCCTAGTTGCATTCCCGGCGTGCGTTAGGCTAGAGTAGATGGTGACCGGATGAAATTTACAATTTCTTGTTTGTACTATGGTTTCTTGGGAATCGAAACAATTGTGTTTGAATGTGTATGTCTGATTTGATATGCATGTTCAATTGATTGATGATATGGTATTGTATCTGTGATTGTGTAAAATTATATGAAGAACAAAAATCTCCCAGAAATTGTTTACACATTGTTAAAGTTGACAGATACAAGAGCTTAATTTTCTTACAATGATGAATCTGGATAGAATGTAAAGTAAAAGAGCTCATATGTTTTTGGTTTTCTGTTGGCATAAGTGATTATGATGCACAAAGCATCCTTCATTGAAGTTGGCAGAAAACACTGATCAGGTAACTGACCGAGTAACTGGTCAGGTAACTGACCAAGTAACTGCTCAGGTAACTGACCAAGTAACTGGTCAGGTAACTGATAAAGTAACTGTACCTGATCGAGTAACAAAACTGAAATTGTGTTTTGTGTTTTAAAACTATGCTTCAGTTTTATCTTCCAAAGAAGTGGTCAAGTGTGGTTTTAGAATACAAAACAGCACTATGCGTGCTTGATGAAAATAAATTCAGATACTTAGAAATTTTTCTTCTGTCTAAAGATGTGGATAAATTTCTTTGGATAACTTGTTTTCATTGAACATGGCATATTGATAAAGAACTCCAGGATGTTATGCTTCTGCTCAAAAGTGTTGCTTAACATTGTTTTTGGTTATGGACTGATATGAATGCAAGTATGGTTGTTTAGGTTTTCTGTGTGATCTTGTCTTGGATGCTTAAAACTAAATAAAACACAGAAAACTTAAACATATTTTCTTTACAAACTGAGAACTCACAGGAATTTTGTTTTGCTCCTTAGGTAACTCTTACATGAACTTGAACAGTGTCTTGATGTTAACTGGAACAAACTATAGAGCGTGGCTAGATTCTGTAGAGAACTACATGGGAATGCATGAAAATATAGACTATTGCTTCACTGAGGACAAACCTGAAGAATTAACTGAAAAGAGCACTAAGAAGGAAACTGATCTTTACAAGAACTGGCATAGATCCAATAGAATGGCTAAGAACCTCATTAGTACCTCTATGTCTAAGACTGTCAGGGGAAGTATAGAGGAGCCTGAGCTAGCATCAGATTTTCTGGAACTCATAGGTGCTAAGTTTAAAGAAAGTGAAAAGGCAGAAGCAGCTAGGCTAGCCAAGGAGTTTCATGATTTGAAGTACATGGGTTCAGGGGGAGTTAGAGAGCATATCATGAAGATGATCAATATAAATGGCAGACTCAGGGAGCTCTTGATGGGGGTTAGGGATGAACAGGTGGTGCATTATGCACTGCATTCCCTGCCTAACAGTTTTAGTCATCTTAGAACCAGTTATAATTCACAAAAGGGCAACTGGACTTTAGATGAACTTATATCCATCTGTGTTGATGAGGAAGCTAGGATCAAGGAAGAAAAAGAACCTGCTACAGCCATAAACCTCATAGAGAAGCCTAAGAAGAAAAAGCCCCAGAACAAGCTCAAGCCTACTAAAGCCATAACTAAGCGTTCAACAGCTGCACTGGCCAAGGAAAACAGGCCATTTAGGTTCAAGTACTATTTTTGCAAAAGAGTAGGACACATGAAAAAGGACTGCGCTGGCTATAAGAATTGGTTAGCCAAAAAGGGTAAGATTTTTTCTAATACAGTTTTTTCCTTAGAAATTAATCTTATAAATGTTGAACCACAGTCTTGGTGGATAGATTCAGGCTCACCTATTCATATTACTAATTCCTTGCAGGGATTCATAAGGAGGAGAATCCCAAAAAGTGATGAAGTGAACCTGTGTGTGGGTAATGGCATGAGAGTGGCAGTCAAGGCTATTGGAACCTTAAAGCTCGACTTAGGATTAGGAAAATTGTTAGTTTTGGACAATGTTTTTTATGTACCTTCCATGAGAAGGAATTTGGTTTCAGTTTCTCTTTTAGTAAAATCTGGTTGTAGACTTGTTATTGATAGTAATGGAATTCTTAATTTTAAAAATTTTGTTCAAATTGGTTCTGGTGTTATTTGGAATGATTATTTACAGTTAAATTGTTCAACGGCTCAACAAGAAATTTTACTTGTTGAAAATAACACTAACAGTACTAGCACTTTAACAGGTGTTAAAAGAACCAAACTAAATGAAAAGCTGCATTTTTATGGCATAGAAGACTCGGCCATGTTTCAAAAGAGAGACTGAAAATTTTGGTGAAAAACAACATCCTAAATGAACTTGATTTTTCTGATCTAACAGACTGTGTGGAATGCTTTAAGGGAATAATAACTAATACTAGGAAGAAGACTGCATATAGAAGCCAAATTTTACTAGAACTCATACACACTGATATATGTGGCCCATTTAGGCATCAAACTATCTGTGGGAATGTGTATTTTATCACATTCATTGATGACTTTACTAGATATAGTTATATTTATCTACTTTCAGAAAAGGCATAAGCATTGAAAGCCTTTCAAATTTTTAAGTCTGAGGTAGAAAATCAACTAGAAAAGAAAATCAAAACAGTAAGGTCAGATAGAGGGGGAGAGTTCTATGGAAAGTACACTGAATCCGGCCAACAAAAGGGTCCATTTGCCTTGTTTTTGCAAGACAATGGAATTAAAGCTCAATATACAACACCATATAATCCACAACAGAATGGTGTTGCAGAGAGAAAGAATAGGACTCTTTTGAACATGGTTAGATGCATGATGTGTACAACTAGCTTGCCAAAGTTTTTGTGGGGTGAGGCTTTAAAAACTGCAAATTATATTTGCAACAGGACACCTAGCAAGGCTATAGAAAAGACTGCTTTTGAGCTTTGGTGTGGCAGGAAACCTAGTCGTCATCACTGCCATGTTTGGGGATGTCATGCAGAAGCTAGGATTTATAATCCAAGCTTGAATAAACTTGATCCCAAAACTGTTAGTTGTCATTTCATTGGTTATCCAGATAAATCTAAAGGCTATAAATTATATTCTACTCATCATTCACCTAGAATTTTTGAAACACATCAAGTAAAGTTTCTAAGTGAAAAAGTTCACAATACAAATTTTGAGGATTTAACCTCAGATTTTGAGGAAATTGTGTCAGATGAAAATATAAGTGTAGCATTGCCTTTAGAACAAGAAGTAAGTGACCAAGTAACTGATCACGTAACTGTCTCTGATCAAGTAACTGGTCTTGTAACTGGTCAAGTAACTGACCATGTAACTGACCAAGTAACTGTACCTGGTCAAGTAACTGACCATGAAACTGGTCAAGTAACTGACCATGTAACTGACCAAGTAACTGTACCTGGTCAAGTAACTGACCACGTAACTGGTCAAGTAACTGATCAAATACCTGAACAAATCCCTGATGAAGAACCTCAAAATCCTCCAGTAGCTCAGCCTAGAAGATCACAGAGAGCAAGAAAACCAACTTATGGGGGGGAAGATAGTGACTACATTGTTT